>NC_084736.1:4072348-4087348 GCF_033978785.1 Entelurus aequoreus
ATGTACACTAACATTTGTTGTGGTCCCCTTAATTTAGAAAAGTATCGAAACACATTTTGGTACCGGTACCAAAATATTGGTATCGAGAGACAACCCTTCTGGCTACTAATAAATAGTCCAGGACTACGACTGGTTCGGAACCGACACTCTGTTTCGAAAGAAACCGCTGGAAATAGTTTTTGGAACTGAACTGGCAGTCCACCAGTTGAAGGAGAAACTACCACTAGTACAACTAAAGAAGTTGAACAAATGACAGCATCAGAAGTAAACAAACATAATTATAAGCCAAGAAGAGAGGACTTAGGGGGGAGCCTTGAGGAGCCCCTTGGTTGTAAATCCCAGGTTTGGACCTCGGTCTTCTAGCAAGGTACAAACGTCAAGGCAAGGATCTGTCAGTGGGTCACCAGTGGTCCAAGTTTTTCTACACCACAAGAGAACTCTCTGGTTTTTAGGAATTTTCTTTCAAAAATATTTGCCTCCCGAGTTCTGAACGGTTGAATAGCCCTGGACTAACCCTGGACTAAGCCTGGACTAACCCTGGACTAACCCTGGACTAAGCCTGGACTAAGCCTGGACTAAGCGGTCTCGCCCAGATGAAGTGATTAAGAGGTGTGTCGCATTACAGTTAAAGGTAAGCCATCTCCGTGGTATGTCAGGACAGGAAAACAACTGCTGTACCCAGCCGGTGCTTAGTCCTAATAGAATTAACAAACTCTTTGGTATGCTCAAGTTGAGGCCTGCTCCCCTCGGCCCCCGCTGACTACTCTGCATAATTATGTGCCGTAGTCATGCCTGAGTCTCCTGAAGGTCTCTCGTCAGCGGTGGTGCAGGCACTAGTCGGAGAAGGAGGCTCGCAACGGTCAGGGTTGACAGATTGTGGTCTTGGCTCTCAGGTCCATTGTCATCGCCTCCTCTTGCCGTCCTTCTTTTGTGGGCTTTTACAGCCCTTAAATTGTTGCAAATGTGGTTATGTGGTGTTTGTCATACATAAAGGTGCATGGCCGGTGCATAGCTTGTTCTTTTGTGGGTGTTTACAGCCCTTAAATTGTTGCAAATGTGGTTATCTGGTGTTTGCCGTACATAAAGGTGCATGGCCGGTGCATAGCTTGTTCTTTTGTGGGTGTTTACAGCCCTTAAATTGTTGCAAATGCGGTTATGTGGTGTTTGTCATACATAAAGGTGCATGGCCGGTGCATAGCTTGTTCTTTTGTGGGTGTTTACAGCCCTTAAATTGTTGCAAATGCGGTTATGTGGTGTTTGCCATACATAAAGGTACATGGTCAGTGCATAACTTGTTCTTTGGTGGGTGTTTACAGCCCTTAAATTGTTGCAAATGTGGTTATGTGGTGTTTGTCATACATAAAGGTGCATGGCCGGTGCATAGGTTGTTCTTTTGTGGGTGTTTACAGCCCTTAAATTGTTGCAAATGCGGTTATGTGGTGTTTGCCATACATAAAGGTGCATGGCCGGTGCATAGCTTGTTCTTTTGTGGGTGTTTACAGCCCTTAAATTGTTGCAAATGCGGTTATGTGGTGTTTGTCATACATAAAGGTGCATGGCCGGTGCATAGCTTGTTCTTTTGTGGGTGTTTACAGCCCTTAAATTGTTGCAAATGCGGTTATGTGGTGTTTGCCGTACATAAACGTGCGTGGCCGGTGCATAGCTTGTTCTTTTGTGGGCTTGTACAGCCCTTAAATTGTTGCAAATGCGGTTATGTGGTGTTTGTCGTACATATAGGTGCAGGGCCGGTGCATAGCTTGTTCTTTTGTGGGTGTTTACAGCCCTTAAATTGTTGCAAATGTGGTTATGTGGTGTTTGTCATACATAAAGGTGCATGGCCGGTGCATAGCTTGTTTTTTTGTGGGTGTTTACAGCCCTTAAACTGTTGCAAATGTGGTTATCTGGTGTTTGTCATACATAAAGGTGCATGGCCGGTGCATAGCTTGTTCTTTTGTGGGTGTTTACAGCCCTTAAATTGTTGCAAATGCGGTTATATGGTGTTTGCCGTACATAAAGGTGCATGGCCGGTGTATAGCTTGTTCTTTTGTGGGCTTTTACAGCCCTTAAATTGTTGCAAATGCGGTCATGTGGTGTTTGCCGTACATAAAGGTGCATGGCCGGTGCATAGTTTGTTCTTTTGTGGGATTTTACAGCCCTTAAATTGTTGCAAATGTGGTTATCTGGTGTTTGCCGTACATAAAGGTGCATGGCCGGTGCATAGCTTGTTCTTTTGGGGGTGTTTACAGCCCTTAAATTGTTGCAAATGCAGTTATGTGGTGTTTGTCATACATAAAGGTGCATGGCCGGTGCATAGCTTGTTCTTTTGTGGGTGTTTACAGCCCTTAAATTGTTGCAAATGCGGTTATGTGGTGTTTGCCATACATAAAGGTACATGGTCGGTGCATAACTTGTTCTTTGGTGGGTGTTTACAGCCCTTAAATTGTTGCAAATGTGGTTATGTGGTGTTTGTCATACATAAAGGTGCATGGCCGGTGCATAGCATGTTCTTTTGTGGGTGTTTACAGCCCTTAAATTGTTGTAAATGCGGTTATGTGGTGTTTGTCATACATAAAGGTGCATGGCCGGTGCATAGCTTGTTCTTTTGTGGGTGTTTACAGCCCTTAAATTGTTGCAAATGCGGTTATGTGGTGTTTGTCATACATAAAGGTGCATGGCCGGTGCATAGCTTGTTCTTTTGTGGGTGTTTACAGCCCTTAAATAGTTGCAAATGCGGTTATATGGTGTTTGTCATACATAAAGGTACATGGCCGGTGTATAGCTTGTTCTTTTGTGGGCTTTTACAGCCCTTAAATTGTTGCAAATGTGGTTATGTGGTGTTTGCCGTACATAAAAGTGCATGGCCGGTGCATAGCTTGTTCTTTTGTGGGTGTTTACAGCCCTTAAATTGTTGCAAATGTGGTTATGTGGTGTTTGCCGTACATAAAGGTGCATGGCCGGTGCATAGTTTGTTCTTTTGTGGGTGTTTACAGCCCTTAAATTGTTGCAAATGCGGTTATGTGGTGTTTGCCATACATAAAGGTGCATGGCCGGTGCATAGCTTGTTCTTTTGTGGGTGTTTACAGCCCTTAAATTGTTGCAAATGTGGTTATGTGGTGTTTGCCGTACATAAAGGTGCATGGCCGAGGCATAGCTTGTTCTTTTGTGGGTGTTTACAGCCCTTAAATTGTTGCAAATGCGGTTATGTGGTGTTTGCCGTACATAAAGGTGCATGGCCGGTGCATAGCTTGTTCTTTTGTGGGTGTTTACAGCCCTTAAATTGTTGCAAATGCGGTTATGTAATGTTTGCCGTACATAAAGGTGCATGGCCAGTGCATAGCTTGTTCTTTTGTGGGTGTTTACAGCCCTTAAATTGTTGCAAATGCGGTTATGTGGTGTTTGCCGTACATAAAGGTGCATGGCCGGTGCATAGCTTGTTCTTTTGTGGGTGTTTACAGCCCTTAAATCACTAATCCTCGCCTCCATGGCGACAAATAAAGTATGTTCCTTACAAGTATCACTGGAGGACAAGGATTAGCTAAACATGCTTCACTACACACCGTAGGAGGATACAATAGCTCACTGGCGTCACAATGTAAACAAATGCCATGGGTGGATCCACACCTGGCATCCACTGTAATGATACCAAGTACAGTAGCGTATCTAGTCGATACCACTGATTACGACATTATTGTTTGGCATCACAACATCTTCTTTCGTTTTTTATTTATTCATTTTATGTTTATAAAGTAAGTAAATATGTCCCTGGACACATGAGGACTTTGAATATGACCAATGTATGATCCAGTAACTACTTGGTATCGGATCCATACCTAAATTTGTATTATCATCCAAAACTAATGTAAAGTAATCAAAGAAGAGAATAATAAGTGAGTATTACATTTTAACAGAAGTGTAGATAAAACATGTTAAAACAGAAAATAAGAAGATATTAACAGTAAATGAACAAATAGATTAATAATTAATTTTTACAGCTTGTCCTTAATAATTTTGACACAATAATTTGTACTTGTCTTAATCCTTTTTGTATGTGTTTTTCCCACTTTTCTCAACTTTTCTTTAAAAGCCTAACCGGGGACGAGGGTTGCAAATTAGCCTGTGGCTACAAGTCTTATGTACTTTGACTAAGTACATAAGACTTGTACTGTCCCTGTCAAATAAAAACAATGTTTTTTCAAATATTTGCCTAGAACAAAAAGCAGCTGCCTCGTGTACAAGTGGTGATTTTGAATCATGTTTATTTTATTGTATCTTCTGACCAGCAAGCTCATGGCATTATCATTAAAAAATCAAGAAAACTTCAAAATAGTTTTTGTAGTTTTATTTTGGCCAAAAATAGAACAAGCAAATTCTTAAAATGTACACATTACGACTAATATTCTTGGCAAAAACCTCAAGTTTGTTGAAAACTCCAAGGGAACAAAATTGATGCAGTTTCAAAAACACCACGAAGATCACAACGAACTTGGACTTTGTCTCGGTATATTTACAAAAAGCCATTAAACTTTTAAGCACTTCCTGTTCCGCATTCTCACGTCGGCAGTTCCAGTCCATTAAAGACGTGTTTGGGAAAAGCAATGAAGTGTGTCCTCAAACCGCCACATTGGTGACATCCACAACTGCCACAACACTTTCATTTATCACCATTCACATATTACAATTATAATGACATAATTATATAAATGACATTTAGTAAAGTTACAAATGACTTAAAGTTAGCAATATTTGCGGATGATACAACTGTGTTTTGTTCAGGAGAGAACACACAGGAGATAATACAAATAATAACAGAAGAAATTAAACAAATTAAAAAGATGGTTTGACAAAAACAGACTCTCTTTGAATCTCAGTAAAACTAACATAATGCTATTTGGTAACAGTAGAAGAGAAAGTCAAACACAAATACAAATAGACATTGAAAGAGTAAATGAAACCACATTTCTAGGTATAATGATTGATGATAAATTGAACTGGAAATCTCATGTAAAAAAATATACAACATAAAGTAGCAAGAAACACGTCAATAATGAATAAAGCAAAACATGTTCTAGACCAAAATTCACTTCATATTCTCTACTGCTCACTAGTGTTACCATATCTGAGTTGTTGTGTAGAAATATGGGAAATAAGTACAAAAGTACACTTCATTCATTAACGGTGTTACAAAAAAGATCAGTTATAATTAGAGATGTCCGATAATATCGGCTATTATCGGCCGATATATGCGTTAAAATGTAATATCGGAAATTATCGGTATCGTTTTTTTTATTATCGGTATCGGCTTTTTTTTTTTTTTTTTTTATTAAATCAACATAAAAAACACAAGATACACTTACAATTAGTGCACCAAGCCAAAAAACCTCCCTCCCCCATTTACACTCATTCACACAAAAGGGTTGTTTCTTTCTGTTATTAATATTCTGGTTCCTACATTATATATCAATATATATCAATACAGTCTGCAAGGGATACAGTCCGTAAGCACACATGATTGTGCGTGCTGCTGGTCCACTAATAGTACTAACCTTTAACACTTAATTTTACTAATTTTTATTTATTACTAGTTTCTATGTAACTGTTTTTATATTGTTGTACTTTCTTTTTTATTCAAGAAAATGTTTTTAATTTATTTATCTTATTTTACTAATTTTTAAAAAAAGTACCTTATCTTCACCATACCTGGTTGTCCAAATTAGGCATAATAATGTGTTAATTCCACGACTGCATATATCGGTTGATATCGGTATCGGTTGATATCGGTATCGGTAATTAAAGAGTTGGACAATATCGGAATATCGGATATCGGCAAGAAGCCATTATCGGACATCCCTAGTTATAATAATACATCATGTTGGATATAGAGAACATACAAACACTTTATTTATTGAATCGAAAATACTGAAATTCCACCACATAGTGAATTTGAAAACAGCTAAAATTATACACAAAGCAAACTATAATCTGCTAGCCAATAATGTACAACAATTATTCTCAATAAAAGAGGAGAAATAAAATCTTAGAGAAAAATGTCATTTAAAATATTTGTACGCACGTACAACACTTAAGACCTTCAGTATGTGGAATTAAATGATGGAAGCAAAGCAATCCAACAATGTACTAATATGATCCACTTCAAGAAACTCTTCACACTTAAAGTGTTTATAAAGTACAAAGAAGAAGATAAACATTCTGAATGTATTTCATCCATCCATTCATGTTCTACATAATCTTATTTATCGCACCACATGAAATATAACTTATTTATTTTTAATGTTATTAATTATGGAGTATATTGTGAATAAATTGAGAACAGGAAGTGAACAAAAGTGTTAGCGACTGCTATGTAAAGAAAAAGGGGTAGGACTAAATAAGCTCTGCTTCTTCCTACTCCTTTTCCAACATGTTGAATAGAGGAACTGGAAATTGTGATGTCATGTTGTATGCATGCATGCGTCATGTTGTATGCATGCATGTATCATGTTGTATGCATGCATGTATCATGTTGTATGCATGCATGCGTCATGTTGTATGCATGCATGCGTCATGTTGTATGCATGCATGCGTCATGTTGTATGCATGCATGTATCATGTTGTATGCATGCATGCGTCATGTTGTATGCATGCATGTATCATGTTGTATGCATGCATGTATCATGTTGTATGCATGCATGTATCATGTTGTATGCATGCATGCGTCATGTTGTATGCATGCATGCGTCATGTTGTATGCATGCATGCGTCATGTTGTATGCATGCATGCGTCATGTTGTATGCATGCATGTATCATGTTGTATGCATGCATGCGTCATGTTGTATGCATGCATGCGTCATGTTGTATGCATGCATGTATCATGTTGTATGCATGCATGCGTCATGTTGTATGCATGCATGCGTCATGCTGTATGCATGCATGTGTCATGTTGTATGCATGCATGCGTCATGTTGTATGCATGCATGTATCATGTTGTATGCGTGCATGTGTCATGTTGTATGCATGCATGCGTCATGTTGTATGCATGCATGCGTCATGTTGTATGCATGCATGCGTCATGTTGTATGCATGCATGTATCATGTTGTTTGCATGCATGTATCATGTTGTATGCATGCATGTATCATGTTGTATGCATGCATGATCCAAATAAACACAAACTCAAAATGGTGGTGTTTTGGGAGGGCCAAGCACGGATTAAAATGATTAAAATGAATCTTAATGGGCGGGGCTTATTTGTGATTTGAGTGTTTTGGGTTGGTTTAGTGTCAGATCGTTAGTTGACAGACCTACAATACTTTGTACAAACATCACATCATCTTCCAGCAACACCCGGATCACAGGCAGAAACCCAAGTGTCTGAGTGGTGTGGGAATGACATCAGAGAATGTATATGTTCATAACAGAGCAATATTTCCGAACCAATCAGAAGATAGTTTGAAGTGAGTGAACAAGACTGACAGGTGCAGCTTCCTCTCAGCAGTCGAAGCTCATCTCTGTTTGCCACACTGCACACCGAGCACTAATCCACTATTTACCATTGGTGGAGGTCGTACTATTTGTCTCCACAAGATAAGACAAAAGGCGCCATAATGTGTCAGGATGAATGTTTAGGCCAGGGCTCGGCAACCCGCGGCTCTATCTTTAGCGCCGCCCTAGTGGCTCTCAGGAGCTTTTTTAAAAATGTATGAAAAATGGAAAAAGATGAGGAAAAAAAATAATTTTTGTTTACGTTGTTGCTATCCTTCTTTGTGTGGCCATTGTTGATTTTCATGTCACGTACGGATGTACTTTGTGGACACCGTAAGTTTTTGCTGTCGTCCAGCATTCTGTCTCTGTTTACTTTGTAGCCAGTTCAGTTTGACTTTTGTTTTGCATAGCCTTTTCCTTTCGTTCATTTTGGGTTTAAGCATGACATACCCTTTTTACCTGCACCCTGCCTCCCACTCTGGTCTGCATATCGGGATCACAACAAACCATCCTCGTCTCACCCGACACATTCCGACTTTTACAAAGCAATGCTGCCACCTACTGACGTGGAGTATTACGTGGTTACCCTGCCGAGTTTTACACAGCACAGACACTAAGCAACGGCACATTATTGGCAGATTCTAATTATTGATTTGCCAAAAATATTTTTGGGATAAATTAGGTGAAGTTGCATAATTTCCCACGGCACACCAGACAATATCTCACGGCACACCAGTGTGCCGCGGCACAGTGGTTGAAAAACACTGATGTAGTGATTGGAGCACATACTTGTTGCTCACAAAAAAACATTCATGAAGTTTGCTTCTTTTATGAATTTATTATGGCTCTACTGAAAATGTGAGGGTCAAAAGTATACATACAGCAATGTTAATATTTGCTTCCTTGGCAAGTTTACCTGCAATAAGGCGCTTTTGGTAGCCATCCACAAGCTTCTGCTTGACCACTTGACCACTAAATTGGTGCAGTTCAGCTAAATGTGTTGCTTTTCCTGACATGGACTTGTTTCTTCAGCATTGTCCACACCTTTAAGTCAGGACTGTTATGGGTTGGAGGAGGGAGGTGTGACGGCACAGTTCCACAAGGGGGCAATATTGCTGTATGTATTTATTATATATTGTGGAGTGTTTACGCCGGTCGTCCGCCATCTGGGACTGAACAGTCAGTAACTTTCACAATAAAAGTCGTTAGGGAAACGTAAAATAGATTTGGAGTTTAGAGTTTTTAAACATCAGTGGACATATGACTTGTTTCTTCAGCATTGTCCACACGTTGGAGTCAGGACTTTGGGAAGGCCATTCTAAAACCTTCATTCTAGCCATTCCTTTACCCCTTTTGAGGTGTGTTTGGGGTCATTGTCCTGTTGGAACACCCAACCTACTCAGTGGCCTAGTGGTTAGAGTGTCCGCCCTGAGATCGGTAGGTTGTGAGTTCAAATCCCGGCCGGGTCATACCAAACACTATAAAAATGGGACCCATTACCTCCCTGCTTGGCACTCAGCATCAAGGGTTGGAATTGGGGGTTAAAATCACCAAAAATGATTCCCGGGCGCGGCTACGCTGCTGCCCACTGCTCCCTTCACCTCTCAGGGGGTGATCAAGGGGATGGGTCAAATGCAGAGGACAAATTTCACCACACCTAGTGTGTGTGTGACAATCATTGGTACTTTAACTTTGAACTTTAACTGCGCCCAAGACCCAACCTCCGGGCTGATGATTTTAGCTTATCCTGAAGAATTTGGAGGTAATCCTCCATTTACTCTCTGTAAAGCAGCAGTTCCATTGGCAGCAAAACAGGCCCAGAGCATAATACTACCACCACCATGCTTGACGGTAGGTTTGGTGTTCCTGGGATTAAAGGCCTCACCTTTTCTCCCTCCAAACATTTTGCTGGGTATTGTGGCCAAACAGCTCCGTTTTTGTTTCCTCTGACCACAGTAAAGCAAATAGAACTAGATGTTTCAATCCCTTTGGTAAGTAGGGATACGTTTGACAGCAGCAGTCGGTGTGGAGTGGTGAAAGGTAGGGTAAGTATGTCATTGGGGTCATCTGTTGGGCACCCTGCTTCATTGATGTTTCGTTGATTGAAGCCCACGACGTCTCCGGAGGGCTCAACGGTGTACCCAGCGTCCCAGGTACACCCCCTTCCATGCCATACCCTCCATATCCCGTTGGACTCTGCATGGCAGGGACGTCCTTTTCCCCGAGTCAGGCCTAAGCCTGACCGCATACCACAGAACTTTCCTCCAGAAGGTCTTATCTTTACCCATGTGATGTCAGATGAAACAAAAACTGAGCTGTTTGGCCACAATACCCAGCAATATGTTTGGAGGAGAAAAGGTGAGGCCTTTAATCCCAGGAACACCATCCTACCGTCAAGCATGGTGGTGGTAGTATTATGCTCTGGGCCTGTTTTGCTGCCAATGGAACTGCTGCTTTACAGACAGTAAATGGAGGATTTCCTCCAAATTCTTCAGGACAAGCTAAAATCATCAGCCCGGAGGTTGGGTCTTGGGCGCAGTTGGGTGTTCCCACAGGACAATGACCCCAAACACACCTCGAAAGTGGTAAAGGAATGGCTAAATCAGGCTAGAATGAAGATTTTAGAATGGCCTTCCCAAAGTCCTGACTTAAACGTGTGGACAATGCTGAAGAAACAAGTCCAAGCAGAACCTTAATTCTAGCCTGATTTAGCCATTCCTTTACCATATATACATATTGCATATATATACACTACCGTTCAAAATTTTGGGGTCACATTAAAATGTCCTTATTTTCAATGAAGATAACTTTAAACTAGTCTTAACTTGAAAGAAATACACTCTATACATTGCTAATGTGCTAAATGACTATTCTAGCTGCAAATGTCTGCTTTTTGGTGCAATATCTACATAGGTGTATAGAGGCCCATTTCCAGCAACTATCACTCCAGTGTTCTAATGGTACAATGTGTTTGCTCATTGGCTCAGAAGGCTAATTGATGATTAGAAAACCCTTGTGCAATCATGTTCACACATCTGAAAACAGTTGGGCTCGTTACAGAAGCTACAAAACTGACCTTCCTTTGAGCAGATTGAGTTTCTGGAGCATCACATTTGTGGGGTCAATTAAACGCTCAAAATGGCCAGAAAAAGAGAACTTTCATCTGAAACTCGACAGTCTATTCTTGTTCTTAGAAATGAAGGCTATTCCACTAAATTGTTTGGGTGACCCCAAACTTTTGAACGATAGTGTGTATATATATATATATATGTATGTATGTATGTATGTATGTATGTATGTATGTATGTATGTATGTATGTATGTATGTATGTATGTATGTATGTATGTATGTATGTATGTATGTATGTATGTATGTATGTATGTATGCCTTCTCCTTTACACTGAACAAAAAAAAGTCATATGTCTACACTCGAAATCTATTTTACGTTTCCCCAACGACTTTTATTGTGAAAGTTACTGACTGTTCAGTCCAAGATGTCGGACGACTGGCGTAAACACTCCACAATATATAATAAATACGCAGAGCAATATTGCCCCCTTGTGGAACTGTGCCGTCACAACTCCCTCCTCCAACCCATAACAGTCCTGACTTAAATGTGTGGACAATGCTGAAGAAACAAGTCCATGTCAGAAAAACCAACACATTTAGCTGAACTGCACCAATTTTGTGGTCAAAAATCCAAGCAGAAGCTTGTGGATGGCTACCAAAAGCGCCTTATTGCAGGTCAACTTGCCAAGGGACATGTAAGCAAATATTAACATTGCTGTATGTATACTTTTGACCCTCACATTTTCAGTAGAGCCATAATAAATTCATAAAAGAAGCAAACTTCATGAATGTTTTTTGTGAGCAACAAGTATGTGCTCCAATCACTACATCACAAAAAAGTTGTAGAAATGATTGTAAAGTGAAGACAGCCATGACATGATGTTCTTTACAAGTGTACGTACACTTTTGACCACGAAGGTGTATTCCAACTAAGTGTGCTTCTCCGTGTTGCTCTGAATATATTTCAATGGGCTTTCGGAAAGAGCATAAAACAGCCATATTTGGACGTGCTTTTAATAAGACGGGCTTATCTAGGAGGACGCAGACAAGACAGGCGATACACCACCGCTGTGTTTACCCTGCACCTCTGAAGATGTCTGCTGGGTGTGCGTTTATGCATGTCCTGCATACCCGCAGGGACTGACCTGGAATGCGAAAACAAGATCGAGGGAATAAAAACAATAGTCAGGATCCGGGAGGTGTCGGTGACGACGCCGGGAGAAGACGTAGGCGGACAATTTTGGTGTCCAAACCATTGGCGTTGTTAGGCCTATTTTAGGGGGGCTCAAGCCCCCCTAAAATGTTCTAAAGCCCCCCTAAATAATTTGGTGTTAAAAAAAAAAAAAAAAAAAAATCTTTTTTTTTTTTTTTTTTTACAAATACATGCCGACATATTCATTATAAAGTGGCCCGAATATGAGTTTGAATAAATAATCATATAACCTGTCATTATTCACTCAGTTTCCCCTCACTTCATAGCGTAAGGTAGAGAGCCCCTTTAGTGCGTCCAATCCATTCCACTTGTTCATATAAGAAAATGCCCACATCACTCAAAATCCAGTTCACATTTTCTCTGCGACCTTGCTTGCGGTCCTGCAGGTGTACGAAGCACATTAGCACACAGCACTGCAGAACAAGAAGCTTGTGTCTGCAATTGTAAATAATTTAGTTTTTAAGTTTTGCGTTTCTTGTACAATCTATATAAAGTAATATACATTAGCCTATTGTTAAAAAAATGAAAAAAACATCATTAAATATATTTGTTTTATTGTATTGTTACATTAATAGCTGTTGTATTATTATAGGATGGCTTGTTAAACATTTCATAGGATTTTCAGAGGGTGGAAAAACCAAGACATTTAATATAAAATGTAAAATGAATAAATACATAAAAAGAAAAAGAAAAAAAATGGTTAAAAGCCATCGTCCCGGGGAGCATTTCATTTTGTCTCGTGAATTTTTTTTTACCGTCCCCGGGACGACGGCACTACATTAATCTCAAGCCCTGGAAGTTACATTTTATTGTTTGCATTATTTGTTTCAGCATTGCACTTTGAAGATGGTCCCTCAGCTCTTTGACAACTTTGGCTCTTTTTCAGATCAGCAGACTAAGTCTTTCTTATTTACAGTATATATAAAAGTTCCTCATTTTTATTCAGACTTCCATATATATTTAATTTCCTTAACGACTTGCTATAATATATATATATATATATATATATATATATATATATATATATATATATATATATATATATATATATATATATATATATATATATATATATATATATATATATATATATATATATATATATATATATATATATATATATATATATATATATATATATATATATATATATATATATATATATATATATATATATATATAAATATATTATATACAAGCCAAATTATCCCGATCCAGATATTACTTTAATTCAAGTAATTAAGTAATATTTCCAGGGCTTGAATTTACAACCTTTTTAGTCACATATGTGACTGGAAATTGTCACAGTCTCGGCGTAGTTTGCGGTAGTTGTGATACCAAGATGCAGAAGACTGCAAACGGGGTGCAGTTAAAAGTATATGTAATGTCAAAAAAAAGAGCATGTGCAGCTAGGGAGTGCACAGGACACAAAACTTTGTCAGGAAGCTTGTCAGCATAACGGAGGGCTTCTCCATTATTTCCTGTTGGGAAGAAAATATTTTGCTCCCACCCACTCTCCACTGCGACTACAAATGGCATAATTTGTCTATAAAATTGTTATAAGTACACCTCTGCATACGATTGCATTCGTATTAACATTTTAAGAAACCAACACACCGGTCTTTCCTCATCTCCCACAATCACAGTGAAGCCAAGCCAACTTTGTCATTGTGGAGGGAGGTGTGGCCAGCTTGCCTGCATTATGGGGGCGGGGCATGTGCTGACGGCGAGACACAGCCGACAGGTGATTAGATTTCCCAGGTGGTACGTGTTAATCTAATCATCTGTTGTCCTTAACAGTAGGCGGCCGAGAGCAGGAGGAGGGAGAGGATACGGACGTGACTGAAAAGTCACGTTCTGCTGGAGAAAGACTTTGACAAAAATCTATGCACATTAATAAACACATTAAAATTGTTATAAGTACGCCTCTGCATGAAATTTCATCCTTATTAACATTTAAGAAACCAACACACCGGTCTTTCCTCATCTCCCACAATCACAGTGAAGCCAAGCCAACGTTGTCATGTTTTAGTATTGGAGAAGGACTATAAATAGCATAATTTGTCTATAAAATTGTTATAAGTACACCTCTGCACAAGATTGCATCCTTATTAACATTTTAAGAAACCAAAACACCGGTCTTTCCTCATCTCCACACAATCACAGTGAAGCCAAGCCAACGTTGTCATGTTTTAGTATTTGAGAAGGACTATAAATAGCATAATTTGTCTATATAAAATTGTTATAAGTACACCTCTGCATACGATTACATCCTTATTAACATTTTAAGAAACCAACACACCGGTCTTTCCTCATCTCCCACAATCACAGTGAAGCCAAGCCAACTTTGTCATGTTTTAGTATTTGAGAAGGACTATAAATAGCATAATTTGTCTATAAAATTGTTATAAGTACACCTCTGCATACGATTGCATGCTTATTAACATTTTAAGAAACCAACACACCGGTCTTTCCTCTGTCTGTGGTGCTGAGGACGAGCACCATGGGATGGGGGCGGGGCATGTGCTGACGGCGAGACACAGCTGACAGGTGATTAGATTTGTTTTAAGATGTTTTAGTATTTGAGAAGGACTATAAATAGCATAATTTGTCTATAAAATTGTTATAAGTACACCTCTGCACAAGATTGCATCCTTATTAACATTTTAAGAAACCAACACACCGGTCTTTCCTCATCTCCCACAATCACAGTGAAGCCAAGCCAACTTTGTCATGTTTTAGTATTGGAGAAGGACTATAAATAGCATCATTTGTCTATAAAATTGTTATAAGTACACCTCTGCACAAGATTGCATCCTTATTAACATTTTAAGAAACCAACACACCGGTCTTTCCTCATCTCCCACAATCACAGTGAAGCCAAGCCAACTTTGTCATGTTTTAGTATTTGAGAAGGACTATAAATAGCATAATTTGTCTATAAAATTGTTGTAAGTACACCTCTGCATACGATTGCATGCTTATTAACATTTAAGAAACCAACACACTCTGTCTGTGGTGCTGAGGACGAGCACCATCGGATGGGGCGGGGCATGTGCTGACGGCGAGACACAGCTGACAGGTGATTCGATTTGTTTTAAGATGTTTTAGTATTTGAGAAGGACTATAAATAGCATAATTTGTCTACAAAATTGTTATAAGTACACCTCTGCATAAGATTGCATCCTTATTAACATTTTAAGAAACCAACACACCCGTCTTTCCTCTGTCTGTAGTGC
>NC_084736.1:4092348-4144848 GCF_033978785.1 Entelurus aequoreus
TAATTATTTTTAATTGGATACGGTGTTTGATGGGTAGTCAATGGAGTTCTTGCAGAACAGGAGGTAGTCAAAAAGTCGGACATTTTATCTAAGTGTCAAAAAATCTGGATTTTTTTTGTCAAAAAATCTAGATTTTTTTGTCAAAAAATCTGGATTTTTTTGTCAAAAAATCTGGATTTTTTGTAAGTGTCAAAAAGTCTGACATTTTTTTGCCGAAGAGTTGGGATTTTTTCTAAGTGTCAAAAAGTTGGGAATTTTTCTAAGTGTTGAATCAGAAATTTTTTTGTCAAAAAGTTGGGAATTTTTCTAGGTGTCAAAAAGTCAGATTGGCAGCCACACATAATTATTTTTAATTGGATACGGTGTTTGATGGGTAGTCAATGGAGTTCTTGCAGAACAGGAGGTAGTCAAAAAGTCGGACATTTTATCTAAGTGTCAAAAACCCTGGATTTTTTTTGTCAAAAAATCTGGATTTTTTCTAAGTGTCAAAAAGTCTGACCTTTTTTTGCCAAAGAGTTGGGATTTTTTCTAAGTGTCAAAAAGTTGGGAATTTTTCTAGATGTCAAAAAGTCAGATTGGCAGCCACACATACTTATTTTTAATTGGATACGGTGTTTGATGGGTAGTCAATGGAGTTCTTGCAGAACAGGAGGTAGTCAAAAAGTCTGACACTTTATCTAAGTGTCAAAAAGTCTGACATTTTTTTGCCGAAGAGTTGGGATTTTTTCTAAGTGTCAAAAAGTTGGGAATTTTTCTAAGTGTTGAATCAGAATTTTTTTTGTCAAAAAGTTGGGAATTTTTGTAGGTGTCAAAAAGTCAGATTGGCAGCCACACATAATTATTTTTAATTGGATACGGTGTTTGATGGGTAGTTAATGGAGTTCTTGCAGAACAGGAGGTAGTCAAAAAGTCGGACATTTTATCTAAGTGTCAAAAAATCAGGATTTTTTTTTTCAAAAAAATCTGCATTTTTTTGTCAAAAAATCTGGATTTTTTTTGTCAAAAAATCTGGATTTTTTTTGTCAAAAAATCTGGATTTTTTTGTCAAAAAATCTGGATTTTTTCTAAGTGTCAAAAAGTCTGACATTTTTTCGCCAAAGAGTTGGGATTTTTTCTAAGTGTCAAAAAGTTGGGAATTTTTCTAAGTGTTGAATCAGAATTTTTTTTGTCAAAAAGTTGGGAATTTTTCTAGGTGTCAAAAAGTCAGATTGGCAGCCACACATAATTATTTTTAATTGGATACGGTGTTTGATGGGTAGTCAATGGAGTTCTTGCAGAACAGGAGGTAGTCAAAAAGTCGGAAATGTTTTATAAATGTCAAAAAGTCAGAAATAGTTTTCGTCAAAAAGTCGAGATTTTTTGTAAGTGTCAAAAAGTCGGAAATATTTTTCTCAAAAAGTCGGAAATATTTTTCTCAAAAAGTCGGAAATATTTTTCTCAAAAAGTCGAGATTTCTTCTAAGTGTCAAAAAGTCTGGATTGTTTCTAAATTTCAAAAAGTCTGGATTTTTTCTTAATGTCAAAAAGTTGGGAATTTTTTGGTCAAAAAGTCGATTTTTTTTGTAAGTGACAAAAAGTTGGGAATTTTTTTAAGAGTCAAAAAGTCAGATTGGCAGCCACACATAATTATTTTTAATTGTATACGGTGTTTGATGGGTAGTTAATGGAGTTCTTGCAGAACAGGAGGTAGTCAAAAAGTCGGACATTTTATCTAAGTGTCAAAAAATCCGGATTTTTTGTCAAAAAATCTGGATTTTTTTGGTCAAAAAATCCGGATTTTTTTTGTCAAAGTCGGGATTTTTTCTAAGTGTCAAAAAGTCGGACATTTTTTTGTCAAAGAGTCGGGATTTTTTCCAAGTGTCAGAAAGTTGGGAATTTTTTCTAAGTGTCAAAAAATCTGAAATATTATTGTCAAAAAGGCTGGATTTTTTCCAAGGGTCAAAAAGTCGGACATTTTTTTGTCAAAAAGTTGGGAATTTTTCTAAGTATCAAAAAGTCAGATTGGCTGCCACACATAATTATTTTTAATTGGATACGGTGTTTTATGGGTAGTCAATGGAGTTCTTGCAGAATAGGAGGTACACAAAAAGTCCTACATTTTTTCCAAGTGTCAAAAAGTCTGAATATTTTTTGTCAAAAAGTCGGATTCTTCCAAGTGTCAAAAAGTCTGAATTTTTTCCAAAAAAACTCGGATTAGCCCCACTTCCATTAGTCTACCCCAGAGCAGATGTGGCTACAAATGTAGCTTACCACCATCCATAACCATATTCAGAATGTCAATGGGGTTATTCATGTGTAAGTAGGCCGAGAGAACCGCTCAAATGTTACTTTAATATTTACTTGAACGATGTGATCATCAATGTTTTTTCTTCAGTAGCTCTTAAAATAAACACTCCTTTTCCTCAGGCTTTTGGGCAACAGGTGGAGCCCAGCAGCTTTTACGAGGAATTGTTTACAGTCGTTCAGGTGGTATTTTGCGGAACAATGTCATGGCTGCTGGCCACCATTGTTATCAGTGTTAACCTTTGAGCAGGAGGCGGTGAGTTATGGTCGCCTCTGCCCTGTAATCATGTTTTCCTTTCCTTTCGCTGGTGGTGCTAGATCATGACCGCGCTGCGAACGCCATCTTCAGTCGGGAAATGAGGAACGGTCGGCAGTGACAGAAAGACAATCCCGAGCCTGGAAAAACACAACTTTGTCGTACAATTAATTATTAATCATCGTACACTATGATTCATTTGACCCCGCCTCCTGGTCGGAGGGAAAAAACGGCATGAAATATGAATTAAGATTAATTGGATACGGCGTTTGATGAGTTCTGGAGTTCTTGCAGAACAGGAGGTAGTCAAAAAGTGGGACATTTTTTCTAAGTGTAAAAAAGTCTGTATTTTTTTGTCAAAAAGTCGAGATTTTTTGTAAGTGTCAAAAAGTCTGACATTTTTTTGTCAAAAAGTCTGGATTTTTTAAAAATTGTCAAATAGTCTGAATTTTTTTCTCAAGTCGAGATTTCTTGTAAGTGTCAAAAAGTCGGAAATGTTTTTGTCAAAAAGTCTGGATTTTTTCTAAATTTCAAAAAGTCTGGATTTTTCAAAAACATCAAAAAGTTGTAAATTTTTTCTGAGTGTCAAAAAATCGGAATTTTTTTTGTCAAAAAGTCGAGATGTTTTCCAAGTGTCAAAAAGTCAGAAAAAACATTGACAAAAACATTTCCGACTTTTTGACACTTAGAAGAAATCTCGACTTTATGGCAAAAAAATTCAGACTTTTTGACACTTAGAAAACAGTTCCGACTTTTTGACTACCTCCTGTTCTGCAAGAACTCCATTGACTACCCATCAAACACCGTATCCAATTAAAAATAATTATGTGTGGCTGTCAATCCAACTTTTTGACATTTAGAAAAATTCCCGACTTTTGGAAATTTAGAAAAAATCCCGACTTTTTGATAAAAACATTTCCGACTTTTTGACACTCAGAAGAAATCTCGACTTTTTGAGACAAAAATTCAGACTTTGACACTTAGAAAAAAATCCAGACTTTTTGACAAAAATATTTCCGACTTTTTGACAAAAATATTTCTGACTATTTGACACTTAGAAAAAAATCTCGACTTTTTGACACTTAGAAAAAATCTCGACTTTTTGACACTTACAAAAAATCTCGATTTTTTGACCCTTAGAAAAAATCCAGGCTTTTTGACAAAAACATTTTAAAGTGTCAAAAAGTCGAGATCTTTTGAAAGTGTCAAAAAGTCTGGATTTTTCTCTAAGTGTCAGAGTCTGAATTTTTTTCTCAAAAAGTCGAGATTTTTTTATAAGTGTCAAAAAGTCGGAAATGTTTTTGTCAAAAACTCTGGATTTTTTCTACATTTCAAAAAGTCTGTATTTTTTTTAAAAGTCAAAAAGTCTGAATTTTTTTGTCAAAAAGTCGGACATTTTTTGGTCAAAGTCTG
Organism: Entelurus aequoreus; assembly: GCF_033978785.1. NCBI lineage: Eukaryota > Metazoa > Chordata > Actinopteri > Syngnathiformes > Syngnathidae > Entelurus > Entelurus aequoreus. Next base: position 4,096,300 of record NC_084736.1, read on the forward strand.
GATTTTTTCTAAGTGTCAAAGTTGGTAATTTGTTCTGAGTGTCAAAAAGTCTGGATTTTTTCCAAGTGTCAAAAAGTCGGGATTTTTTCTAAGTGTTAAAAAGTCGGAATTTTTTTTGTTAAAAAGTCGTGATTTTTTCAAAGTGTCTAAAAGTCGGAATTTTTTTTGTCGTAAATTCGAGATTTTTTCTAAGTTTCAAAAAGTTGGGAATTTTTTTTAAGTGTGAAAAAGTCGGATTGGCAGCCACATATAATTATATTTAATTGGATACGGTGTTTGATGGGTAGTCAATGGAGTTCTTGCAGAACAGGAGGTAGTCAAAAAGTCGGAAAGGTTTTATAAGTGTCAAAAAGTCGGAAATTGTTTTTGTCAAAAAGTCGAGATTTTTTGTAAGTGTCAAAAAGTCGGAAATATTTTTCTCAAAAAGTCGGAAATATTTTTCTCAAAAAGTCGGAAATATTTTTCTCAAAAAGTCAGAAATATTTTTGTCAAAAAAGTGTCAAAAAGTCTGGATTGTTTCTAAATTTCAAAAAGTCTGGATTATTTCTAAATGTCAAAAAGTCGGGAATTTTTTGGTCAAAAAGTAGATTTTTTTTCTAAGTGTCAAAAAGTAGATTTTTTTTCTAAGTGTCAAAAAGTTGGGAATTTTTTCAAGAGTCAAAAAGTCAGATTGGCAGCCACACATAATTATTTTTAATTGGATACGGTGTTTGATGGGTAGTCAATGGAGTTCTTGCAGAACCGGAGGTAGTCAAAAAGTCGGACATTTTTTTAGCTACTTCTAAATCCCTAATCCTTGTCTCCATGGCGACAAATAAAGTAAACATGCTTCACTACACACCGTAGCTCACCGGCGTCAAAATGTAAACAAACGCCACGGGTGGATCTACACCTGACATCCACTGTAATGATACCAAGTAGCTAGTCGATACAACAATGACTACATCGATATTTTTTTATCAACACAAAATATTTTTTCTTTTTTTGTTTAATTCATATTATATTCATAAACCCAGGAAATACGTCCTTGGACACTTAAATTATGACCAATGTATGATCCTGTAACTACATTAGTTTTGGATGATACCACGAATTTAGGTATCAATCCGATACCAAGTAAAGTATCAAAGAAGAGGAGAATAAGTGATTATTACATTTTAACAGAAGTGTAGATAGAACATGTTAAAACAGTAAATAAGCAGATATTAATAGTAAATGAACAAGTAGATTAATAATAAATGTTTACAGTTTATCCTTTATAATGTGTACAAAATAATAGGTGTATAAATGACACAATATGTTACTGCATACTAATTAGGAGTCTTTGTTTGTTTACTTACTACTAAAAGACAAGTTGTCTAGTATGTTCACTATTTTATTGAAGGACTAAATGACAATAATAAACATATGTTTCATGTACACTAACATTTGTTGTTACAATAAAGACAATAATGACATTTTTGGTGGTCCCCTTTATTTAGAAAAGTATGGAAATACATTTAGGTACCGGAACCAAACTATTGGTATCGAGATAACACTACAAGCAGAGACGATTTGCTTCAAATGAAACTCCGCTTTGAACAAACGCAGTCTGACGCGTTCCAGTTTTCCAGGTGAGCACCCGATTTGGCGCACTGATCCGTAACACAAGCAAACACAGAGCTTTGTTTATTTAACCACGGGGCTCAGCCGAGTGTGAAGAGCTCCACAAGGTGCTGTTGCCTTAACCAAACACCACTGGGATACATCAACATGGCTTTTTTTTTTTTTGGAAACACACCATTGACTCTGAACCTGCTGTCACTCGTCATTGGAAGTAGGAGGCAGGAAAGTGTCTGGACGCAAAGTGGATGTGCATTTCTTGCATACTTTCTCAGGAGCCCTGCGTGCACATGCGCTTTCTTTACGTGTTTGGAGTTGCTGACAGGGTTGTAGGCGGGCGTGTATGAGGAGGGGGGCAGTCAGAAATGTGAAGGGGGCAACATGTGTTTTTGCCCTGTGCTTACAGTAGAAATCATAGCATTTGGTTGGCAGCTCCAGTAAGGGCCTGATCTACTAAGTTCCAAATACCAAGCGCTAAAGGCGTGCACTTTACATTAGTTTTGGATGATACCACAAATTTGGGTATCAATCCAATACCAAGTAGTTACAGGATCATATATTGGTCATATTCAAAGTCCAGGGACATATTTCCTGAGTTTATTAACATAATATGAATTTTTAAAAAACAAAAGAAGATGTTGTGATGCTAAAAAATATCGACGTAATCATTGTAGTATCGACTAGATACGCTACTGTACTTGGTATCATTACAGTGGATGTCAGGTGTAGATCCACCAATGGCGTTTGTTTACATTTTGACGCCGGTGAGCTACGGTGTGTAGTGAAGCATGTTTAGCTATTCCTCCTCCTGCAGTGATAATGATACTTGTAAGAAACTTACTTTATTTGTCAACATGGAGACAAGGATTAGTGATTTAGAAGTAGTTTAAAAAAATGTCAGACTTTTTGACTACCTCCTGTTCTGCAAGAATTCCGTTGACTACCCATCAAATACCAAATCCAATTAAAAATGATTATGTGTGGCTGCCAATCCGACTTTTTGACACTTAGAAAAATTCCCAACTTTTTGACCAAAAAATTCCCAACTTTTTGACCAAAAAATTCCCAACTTTTTGACCAAAAAATTCCCAACTTTTTGACATTTAGAACAAATCCAGACTTTTTGAAATTTAGAAAAAATCCAGACTTTTTGACAAAAAAAATCAGACTTTTTGACACTTAGAAGAAATCTCGACTTTTTGAGAAAAAAATTCAGACTTTTTGACACTTGGAAAAAATCCTAACTTTTTGACCAAAAAATTCCCGATTTTTTGACATTCTGAACAAATCGAGACTTTTTGAAATAAAAATAAAAATCCAGACTTTTTGACAAAAAATTTCCGACTTTTTGACACTTGGAAGAAAATCTAGAATATTTGACGAAAAAAATCCGACTTTTTGACTACCTCCTGTTCTGCAAGAACTCCATTGACTACCCATCAAATACCAAATCCAATTAAAAATAATTATGTGTGGCTGCCAATCTGACTTTTTGACACTTGGAAAAATTCCCAAGTTTTTGACAAAAAAATTCCCGATTTTTTGACATTTAGAACAAATCCAGACTTTTTGAAATTTAGAAAAAATCCAGACTTTTTGACAAAAAAAATTCCGACTTTTTGACACTTAGAAGAAATCTCGACTTTTTGAGAAAAAAATTCAGACTTTTTGACACTTGGAAAAAATCCCAACTTTTTGACCAAAAAATTCCCGATTTTTTGACATTCAGAACAAATTCAGACTTTTTGAAATTTTGAAAAAATCCAGACTTTTTGACAAAAAATTTCCGACTTTTTGACACTTAGAAGAAAATCTACAATATTTGACAAAAAAAATCTGACTTTTTGACTACCTCCTGTTCTGCAGGAACTCCATTGACTACCCATCAAATACCAAATCCAATTAAAAATAACTATGTGTGGCTGCCAATCTGACTTTTTGACACTTAGAAAAATTCCCAAGTTTTTGACCAAAAAATTCCCGATTTTTTGACATTTAGAACAAATCCAGACTTTTTGAGATTTAGAAAAAATACAGATTTTTTGACAAAAAAATTCAGACTTTTTGACACTTAGAAGAAATCTCGACTTTTTGAGAAAAAAATTCAGGCTTTTTGACACTTGGAAAAAATCCCAACTTTTTGACCAAAAAATTCCCGATTTTTTGACATTCAGAACAAATCGAGACTTTTTGAAATTTAGAAAAAAATCCAGACTTTTTGACAAAAAAATGTCCGACTTTTTGACACTTAGAAGAAATCTCGACTTTTTGACAAAAATATTTCTGACTTTTTGACACTTAGAAAAAAATCTAGAATTTTTGACAAAAAAAATCAGACTTTTTGACTACCTCCTGTTCTGCAAGAACTCCATTGACTACCCATCAAATACCAAATCCAATTAAAAATAATTATGTGTGGCTGCCAATCTGACTTTTTGACACTTAGAAAAATTCCCAAGTTTTTGACAAAAAAATTCCCGATTTTTTGACATTTAGAACAAATCCAGACTTTTTGAAATTTAGAAAAAATCCAGACTTTTTGAGAAAAAAATTCCGACTTTTTGACACTTAGAAGAAATCTCGACTTTTTGAGAAAAAAATTCAGACTTTTTGACACTTGGAAAAAATCCCAACTTTTTGACCAAAAAATTCGCGATTTTTTGACATTCAGAACAAATCCAGACTTTTTGAAATTTTGAAAAAATCCAGACTTTTTGACAAAAAAATTTCGACTTTTTGACACTTAGAAGAAAATCTAGAATATTTGACAAAAAAAATCCGACTTTTTGACTACCTCCTGTTCTGCAGGAACTCCATTGACTACCCATCAAACACCGTATCCAATTAAAAATAATTATGTGTGGCTGCCAATCTGACTTTTTGACACTTAGAAAAATTCCCACCTTTTTGATCAAAAAATTCCCGATTTTTTGACATTTAGAACAAATCCAGACTTTTTGAAATTTTGAAAAAATCCAGACTTTTTGACCAAAAATTTCCGACTTTTTGACATTCAGAAGAAATCTCGACTTTTTGAGAAAAGAAAATCAGGCTTTTTGACACTTCAAAAAAATACCAACTTTTTGACAAAAATATTTCCGATATTTTGACAAAAATATTTCTGACTTTTGGACACTTCAAAAAAATACCAACTTTTTGACAAAAATATTTCCGATATTTTGACAAGAATATTTCTGACTTTTTGACAATTAGAAAAAATCTTGAGTTTTTGACAAAAAAATTCCGACTTTTTAACATCTAGAAAAAATCCAGACTTTTTGACTACCTCCTGTTCTGCAAGAACTCCATTGACTACCCATCAAACACCGTATCCAATTAAAAATAATTATGTGTGGCTGCCAATCTGACTTTTTGACACTTAGAAAAATTCCCACCTTTTTGATCAAAAAATTCCAGATTTTTTGACATTTACAACAAATCCAGACTTTTTGAAATTTAGAAAAAATCCAGACTTTTTGACCAAAAATTTCCGACTTTTTGACATTCAGAAGAAATCTCGACTTTTTGAGAAAAGAAAATCAGGCTTTATGACACTTCAAAAAAATACCAACTTTTTGACAAAAATATTTCCGATATTTTGACAAAAATATTTCTGACTTTTTGACACTTCAAAAAAATACCAACTTTTTGACAAAAATATTTCCGATATTTTGACAAAAATATTTCTGGCTTTTTGACACTTCAAAAAAATACCAACTTTTTGACAAAAATATTTCCGATATTTTGACAAGAATATTTCTGACTTTTTGACACTTAGAAAAAATCTTGAGTTTTTGACAAAAAAATCCAGACTTTTTGACTACCTCCTGTTCTGCAAGAACTCCATTGACTACCCATCAAACACCGTATCCAATTAAAGATAATTATGTGTGGTTGCCAATCTGACTTTTTGACACTTAGAAAAATTCCCACCTTTTTGATAAAAAAATTCCCGATTTTTTGACATTTACAACAAATCCAGACTTTTTGAAATTTAGAAAAAATCCAGACTTTTTGACCAAAAATTTCCGACTTTTTGACATTCAGAAGAAATCTCAACTTTTTGAGAAAAGAAAATCAGGCTTTTTGACACTTCAAAAAAATACCAACTTTTTGACAAAAATATTTCTGATATTTTGACAAAAATATTTCTGACTTTTAGACACTTCAAAAAAATACCAACTTTTTGACAAAAATATTTCCGATATTTTGACAAAAATATTTCTGACTTTTTGACACTTCAAAAAAATACCAACTTTTTGACAAAAATATTTCCGATATTTTGACAAAAATATTTCTGACTTTTTGACAAAAATATTTCCGATATTTTGACAAAAATATTTCTGACTTTTTGACACTTAGAAAAAATCTTGAGTTTTTGACAAAAAAATTCCGACTTTTTAACATCTAGAAAAAATCCAGACTTTTTGACTACCTCCTGTTCTGCAAGAACTCCATTGACTACCCATCAAACACCGTATCCAATTAAAAATAATTATGTGTGGCTGCCAATCCGACTTTTTGACACTTAAAAAAATTCCCGACTTTTTGACAAAAAAATTCCCGACTTTTTGACACTTTGAAAAAATCTCGACTTTTTGACCAACAAATTCCCGATTTTTTGACATTTAGAACAAATCCAGACTTTTTGAAATTTAGAAAAATTCCAGACTTTTTGACAAAAAATTTCCGACTTTTTGACACTTAGAAGAAATCTCGACTTTTTGAGAAAAAAATTCAGACTTTGACACTTAGAAAAAATCCAGAAAAATATTTCCGACTTTTTGACAAAAATATTTCCGACTATTTGACACTTACAAAAAATATTTTTTCAAGTATCAAAAAGTCAGATTGGCAGCCACACATAATTATTTTTAATTGGATACGGTTGATGGGTAGTCAATGGAGTTCTTGCAGAAAAGGAGGTAGTCAAAAAGTCAGATTTTTTTTCCAAGTGTCAAACAGTCGGGATTTTTTTGGTCAAAAAATCAGGATTTTTTGGTCAAAAAGTCAGAATTTTTTGTAAGTGTCAAAAAGTCGGAATTTTTTTTGTCAAAAAGTCGGGAATTTTTTCAAGTATCAAAAAGTCAGATTGGCAGCCACACATAATTATTTTTAATTGGATACGGTTGATGGGTAGTCAATGGAGTTCTTGCAGAAAAGGAGGTAGTCAAAAAGTCAGATTTTTTTTCCAAGTGTCAAACAGTCGGGATTTTTTTGGTCAAAAAATCAGGATTTTTTGGTCAAAAAGTCAGAATTTTTTGTAAGTGTCAAAAAGTCGGAATTTTTTTTGTCAAAAAGTCGGGAATTTTTTCAAGTATCAAAAAGTCAGATTGGCAGCCACACATAATTATTTTTAATTGGATACGGTGTTTGATGGGTATTCAATGGAGTTCTTGCAGAACAGGAGGTAGTCAAAAAGTCCGAAATTTTTTCTAAGTGTCAAAAAGTCAAAACTTTTTTTGTCAAAAAGTCTGAATTTTTTCCAAGTGTCAAAAAGTAGAACATGTTTTTGTCAAAAAGTCGGAAATTTTTCTAAGTGTCAAAAACTCGGATTAGCCCCACTTCCATTAGTCTACCCCAGAGCAGCTGTGGCTACAAATGTAGCTTACCACCATCCATGTGTGAATGTGGAGTGAATGAATGATGCGTTCTCACTTCTTTGTAAAGTGCTTTGAGTGTCTATATAAATGTAATCCATAACTTTATCAACTTTATCTTTGTTTTTATCATCCCGTTCCAAGTTTCAATATCTTTTATGCGAACCATGAACTTGGCTTCAGACTTTCCGACTAAGCAAGCCCTAGCAGGAGCCCCCACGTGTTTTTAGGAATTTTCTGCAAACATGTTACTGTCTGGGGGGCCACTTATTTGTCCCCTGATCCGCCAGTTAAATAAAACTGTTCTCCAGGCTCTTTTTGTTGGACTTTCGGCCCCAATGAAGCTGAGCAGGGTGCAAAGCGTCCGGCACTTTTGTTCCAAAGCTGATCAGAATTCTGCAAGTGTGCAGGCGTGTCCTTTTGTGGTGAACTCCACAACTCACACCATCTCAATAGCAAGCACATGGAAGAAAAAAAAAAAAACTTGGACTCATAATAGTGAACTCACCACCAAACCCCTTCTCCCCCTTCTTTTGTGCAGAATTATTTCAAATACCAGAGCCTTTAAGTGCTCCTGAAAAACACGGTGTGAGCATTATCACTAGCATAACAATGATTTGCTCTAAATGGTCTTTAGGTGAATGGAGAGATGTACAGTCCTGGTCAAAAGTGTACATACACTTGTAAAGAACATCATGTCATGGCTGTCTTGAGTTTCTACCACTCTTAATTTTTTGTGATAGAGTGATTGGAGCACATACTTGTTGGTCGGCTAAATTTTTGTTTTGATCCTCTGGACACGGACCTCTTGACGCCTCTCTCTGCCCCACGGACCTCGCTTGGATCACGGACCCCTTTTGCCTAGCACAGGGGTCACCAACCTTTTTGAAAGCAAGAGCTACTTCTTGGGTAGTGATTAATGCGAAGGGCTACCAGTTTGATACACACTTAGATAAATTGCCAGAAATAGCCAATTTGCTCAATTTACCTTTAACTCTATGTTATTATTAATAATGAATGATATTTACACTTAATTGAATGGTTTAAAAGAGGAGAAAACATGAAAAAAATGACAATTAAATTTTGAAACATAGTTTATCTTCAATTTCGACTCTTTAAAATTCAAAATTCAACCGAAAAAAGAAGAGAAAAACTAGCTAATTTGACTCTTTTTGAAAAAATTAAAAAAATAATTTATGGAACATCATTAGTAATTTTTCCTGAGTTTTTGACAAAAACATTTCCGACTTTTTGACACTTATAAAACAATCTCGACTTTTTGAGAAAAAAAATTCAGACTTTGACACTTGGAAAATATCCAGACTTTTTGACACTTACAAAAGATCTCGACTTTTTGACACTTTAAAATGTTTTTGTCAAAAAGCCTGGATTTTTTCCAAGTGTCAAAAAGTCGAGATTTTTTGTAAGTGTCAAAAAGTCAAGATTTTTTGGAAGTGTCAAAAAGTCGAGATTTTTTTGGAAGTGTCAAAAAGTCGCGATTTTTTGGAAGTGTCAAAAAGTCGAGATTTTTTGGAAGTGTCAAAAAGTCGAGATCCGTCTGTCTCTTTGCAGATTAGACAAACTGCCTTCTCCTTACACTGAACAAAAAAAAGTCATATGTCCACTGATGTTTAAAAACTCTACACTCGAAATCTATTTTACGTTTCCCCAACGACTTTTATTGGGAAAGTTACTGACTGTTCAGTCCAAGATGGCGGACGACTGGCGTAAACACTCCACAATATATAATAAATACGCAGCGCAATATTGCCCCCCTGTGGAACTGTGCCGTCACAACTCCCTCCTCCAACCCCATAACAGTCCTGACTTAAACATGTGGACAATGCTGAAGAAACAAGTCCATGTCAGAAAAACCAACACATTTAGCTAATTATTCATACACATAATCTTCCACCATACATCCCTTTTGGGTCTAGTTCTCACACACCATTCCTTTGTTGTTTAATTAAATGATATTATATTGCCCGTATGTGGGCTCTATACCGAGGATGTGGTTGTGGCTTGTGCAGCCCTTTGAGACACTTGTGATTTAGGGCTATATAGATAAACATTTTATTGATTGATTGATATTGTTCATTATTTATTATATTATATTGTAAATCCCAATGTTGGAGCCCAGTGTAAGGTGCAAGGTTCAAAATGTCAATGCGAGGTTCTGCCAATGTGGTTACAGTGGTAATAGTTCCAAGAGCACCCATGTGTTTTTAGGAATTATCTGCAAACATGTTACTGTCTCGGGGGCCACTTATTTGTCCCCTGATCCGCGAGTTAAATAAAACTGTTCTGGAGACTTAAAAAATTTAAAAAAAATACAATTAAAAATAATTATATATATATATATATATATATATATATATATATATATATATATATATATATATATATATATATATATATATATATATATATATATATATATATATATATATATATATATATATATATATATATATATATATATATATATATATATATATATATATATATATATATATTTGGAAGTGTCAAAAAGTCGAGATTTTTTTGGAAGTGTCAAAAAGTCGAGATTTTTTGGAAGTGTCAAAAAGTCGAGATTTTTTGGAAGTGTCAAAAAGTCGAGATTTTTTGGAAGTGTCAAAAAGTCGAGATCTGTCTGTCTCTTTGCAGATTAGACAAACTGCCTTCTCCTTACACTGAACAAAAAAAAAGCCATAAGTCCACTGATGTTTAAAAGCTTTGATTGATTGATTGATTGAGACTTTTATTAGTAGGTTGCACAGTGAAGTACATATTCCGTACAATTGACCACTAAATGGTAACACCCGAATAAGTTTTTCAACTTGTTTAAGTCGGGGTCCACTTAAATTGATTCATGATACAGATATATACTATCATATATACTATCATCATAATACAGTCATCACACAAGATAATCACTTTGAATTATTTACATTATTTACAATCAGGAGTGTGGAGGGGGGGTGGGGTGGGGGGGTGGGGGGGTGGGGATATGGACATCAAGTAGTGGACATAGAGAGAGAGAGAGAGAGAGAGAGAGAGAGAGAGAGAGAGATCAGAAGGCATAAGAAAAAGAATCTGCATTTGATTGTTTACATTTGATTATTAGTAATCCAGGGAGGGTGTTAGTTTAGGGTTGTAGCTGCCTGGAGGTGAACTTTTATAGCGGTTTTGAAGGAGGATAGAGATGCACTTTCTTTTATACCTGTTGGGAGCGCATTCCACATTGATGTGGCATAGAAAGAGAATGAGTTAAGACCTTTGTTAGTTCGGAATCTGGGTTTAACGTGGTTAGTGGAGCACCCCCTGGTGTTGTGGTTATGGCGGTCATTTACGTTAAGGAAGTAGTTTGACATGTACTTCGGTATCAGGGAGGTGTAGCGGATTTTATAGACTAGGCTCAGTGCAAGTTGTTTAACTCTGTCCTCCACCTTGAGCCAGCCCACTTTAGAGAAGTGGGTAGGAGTGAGGTGGGATCTGGGGTGGAGGTCTAGAAGTAACCTGACTAGCTTGTTCTGAGATGTTTGGAGTTTAGATTTGAGGGTTTTGGAGGTGCTAGGGTACCAGGAGGTGCATGCGTAATCGAAAAAGGGTTGAACGAGAGTTCCCGCCAGAATCCTCAAGGTGCTTTTGTTGACCAGAGAGGAAATTCTGTAGAGAAATCTCGTTCGTTGGTTAACCTTTTTGATTACCTTGGTTGCCATTTTATCACAGGAAAGGTTAGCCTCTAGAATGGAACCTAGGTAGGTGACCTCATCTTTACTGGTGATGACACTGTCACCTACTTTTATGGTGAAGTGATTGACTCTCTTAAGTTTGATGTGGGATCCAAACAGGATGGATTCTGTTTTACCCAAGTGGATGGATAGCTTGTTGTCAGCGAGCCAGGTGCAAGTTCTACAGAGCTCAGCACTGAGGATTTTCTCCACCTGTGACTTGTCCTTGCCGGATACCAGCAGGGCAGAGTCATCCGCAAACAAAAACAATTCACAGTCACATGCCGATGACATGTCGTTTATGTATATTAGGAACAGTAAAGGTCCCAATATACTGCCTTGGGGGACTCCACAGCTCACCGAGAGGGGGGGGGGGGACACGGTGCCGTTCACCTCTACCACCTGCTCCCTCCCCTCCAAGTAAGACTGCTCAACACTCGAAATCTATTTTACGTTTCCCCAACGACTTTTATTGGGAAAAATACTGACTGTTCAGTCCAAGATGGCGGACGACTGGCGTAAACACTCCACAATATATAATAAATACGCAGAGCAATATTGCCCCTTTGTGGAACTGTGCCGTCACAACTCCCTCCTCCAACCCATAACAGTACTGACTTAAACATGTGGACAATGCTGAAGAAACAAGTCCATGTCAGAAAAACCAACACATTTAGCTGAACTGCACCAATTTTGTCAAGAGGAGTGGTCAAAAATTCCAGCAGAAGCTTGTGGATGGCTACCAAAAGCGCCTTATTGCAATGAAACTTGCCAAATATTAACATTGCTGTATGTATACTTTTGACCCAACACATTTGCTCACATTTTCATGAATGTTTTTTGTGACCAATAAGTATGTGCTCCAATCACTACATCACAAAAAAATAAGAGTTGTAGAAATGATTGTAAAGTCAAGACAGCCATGACATGATGTTCTTCACAAGTGTACGTAGACTTTTCATGGCGACTGTACGTGGATGGAGAGATGCAGAGGGGCTGCATGTGACACAGACCATGGTTTGTGTTTTGTCGGTGGCCCAGAGAAGATGCGCTCTCAAAGAGGCGACCTCCACCAATGCCAGCCCTGCAGCGTGAGAGCGAGGCCTGTCGTCTGCCACCCAATTCAACTTTTCTTTGCTAAATTTGTGCGCACGTTCGATTTCCAACCCGTACTAATCTACACTCAACACCTTGTGTAGGTTCCTGGTCAGTCTGATCTGTGAGAAGTGTGATGAAGACGTTTTCTTCCTCATCTGCGTGCGCCTCCATACATGTTCCTTTATCTTGCCAAGGGCTCCCTCTTGTGGTTAGTTACAAAACTACAAGATGATGTCATTATCGCACCTTTACAAATGCAGCTAAAAGATTCATACTATGAACAATTTCTGGGTTAAACGTCATGTTTTGTTCAAATCATGTATGTCTTGTGACCGGAGAGGACATACATGCAATGTAACAAATGTATTTTAACAAACAATTAAATGTGTTTGAATTTAGTTTGGAAAGAACTAATCAATGAATCTGTAATAATAATGTTGTTAATGTTGATAATGGAGCATTGGTTACATTTGTGTGAATTTAGCTTGGAAATTAGTTATAGTCTGTATTAATAATGAACTATTAGTTTTGTGTTTCTGAATGATGCAACACATATTATCATTCATTATTTTATTTTTTTGTATATATGTAGCAGGTATATAAGATATATTGTATGCATTCCACCAAAATTCCCTCACGTTTTATTTGATTGCTCTATTGCAGTGGTTCTTAACCTGGGTTCGATGGGTGAGTCGGCCTCAGGGGTTCGACGGAGGTCAAAACACACCCGACTCATCGTGTAAATACAAACTTCTCCCTATCGGCGTATTACGGATACGGCAACAGCTGACTGATTTGCAGGTGTGTGATTTGTAGTGAGTTTATGCACTCTGTTGGTTTTGTTGTTTGAACAAGGTGATGTTCATGCACGCTTCATTTTGTGCACCAGTAATAAAACATGGTAACACTTTAGTATGGGGAACATATTCACCATTAATTAGTTGCTTATTAACATGCAAATTAGTAACATATTGGCTCTTAACTAGTCATTATTAAGTACTTATTAATGCCTTATTCGGCATGGCCTTATTATAACCCTAACCCTGACCCTAACCCTCTAACCCTAACCCTAACCAAATAATTCTAAATTAACTCTTTATTACTTAGAATATGTTCCCCTAGTGTCCAAATAACTCTAAATTACGTCTTTGTTACTTAGAATATGTTCACCATACTAAAGTGTTACCAAAAACATAAAACTTTGTCTTGAATTTGAAAAAAAAAAAACATTTTATTTTTCACTAAAGAAGGGTTCGGTGAATGCGCGTATGAAACTGGTGGGGTTCAGTACCTCCAACAAGGTTAAGAACCACTGGTCTATACAGACAGACAGACAGACAGTCCATATATACAGACAGACAGACAGACTGTCTATACAGACAGGCAGACAGACAGACAGTCCATATATACAGACAGACAGACAGACAGTCCTATATACAGACAGACAGACAGACAGACAGTCCATATATACAGACAGACATCCTATACAGACAGACAGACAGACAGACAGACAGTCCATATATACAGACAGACAGACAGACAGTCCATATATACAGACAGACAGTCTATACAGACAGACAGACAGACAGACAGACAGACAGACAGACAGACAGACAGACAGACAGTCCATATATACAGACAGACAGACAGACAGACAGACAGTCCATATATACAGACAGACAGTCTATACAGACAGACAGACAGACAGACAGACAGACAGACAGACAGACAGACAGACAGACAGACAGACAGTCCATATATACAGACAGACAGACAGACAGACAGTCCATATATACAGACAGACAGATAGACAGTCTATACTCTCACACTATTATGTTAGATCCACTATGGACTGGACTCTCACTATTATCTTAGATCCACTATGGACTGGACTCTCACAATATTATGTTAGATCCACTATGGACTGGACTCACACTATTATGTTAGGTCCACTATGGACTGGACTCTCACACTATTATGTTAGATCCACTATGGACTGGACTCTCTCACTATTATGTTAGATCCACTATGGACTGGACTCTCTCACTATTATGTTAGATCCACTATGGACTGGACTCTCTCACTATTATGTTAAATCCACTATGGACTGGACTCTCTCACTATTATGTTAGATCCACTATGGACTGGACTCTCACACTATTATGTTAGATCCACTATGGACTAGACTCTCACACTATTATGTTAGATCCACTATGGACTGGACTCTCACTATTATGTTAGATCCACTATGGACTGGACTCTCTCACTATTATGTTAGATCCACTATGGACTGGACTCTCTCACTATTATGTTAAATCCACTATGGACTGGACTCTCACACTATTATGTTAGATCCACTATGGACTGGACTCTCTCACTATTATGTTAGATCCACTATGGACTGGACTCTCACACTATTATGTTAGATCCACTATGGACTGGACTCTCTCACTATTATGTTAGATCCCCTATGGACTGGACTCTCACACTATTATGTTAGATCCACTATGGACTGGGCTCTCACACTATTATGTTAGGTCCACTATGGACTAGACTCTCACACTATTATGTTAGATCCACTATGGACTGGACTCTCACACTATTATGTTAGATCCACTATGGACTGGACTCTCACACTATTATGTTAGATCCACTATGGACTGGACTCTCACACTATTATGTTAGATCCACTATGGACTGGACTCTCACACTATTATGTTAGATCCACTATGGACTGGACTCTCACACTATTATGTTAGATCCACTATGGACTAGACTCTCACACTATTATGTTAGATCCACTATGGACTGGACTCTCACACTATTATGTTAGATCCACTATGGACTGGACTCTCACACTATTATGTTAGATCCACTATGGACTAGACTCTCACACTATTATGTTAGATCCACTATGGACTGAACTCTCGCTGATGTATTGGATCCACTGTGGCCTGGACTTTCACAATATTATGTCAGACCCACTCGACATCCAGGGGGGGTTACTCACATATCTGGTCCTCTCCAAGGTTTCTCATAGTCATTCACATTGACGTCCCACTGGGGTGAGTTTTTCCTTGCCCGTATGTGGGCTCTGTACCGAGGATGTTGTTGTTGAGACACTTGTGATTTAGGGCTATATAAATAAACATTGATTGATTGATTGATTGATGTTTGAAAAACACTGAGTTCAAAAATAAAAGAATATAGAGTAGGTATCCACCTCGGTCCACACTCCAGCCGAGCCTAGTCTATAAAATCCGCTACACCTCCCTGATACCGAAGTACATGTCAAACTACTTCCTTAGCGTAAATGACCGCCATAACCACAACACCAGGGGGAGCTCCACTAACCACGTTAAACCCAGATTCCGAACTAACAAAGGTCTTAACTCATTCTCTTTCTATGCCACATCAATGTGGAATGCGCTCCCAACAGGTATAAAAGAAAGGGCATCTCTATCCTCCTTCAAAACCGCTATAAAAGTTCACCTCCAGGCAGCTACAACCCTAAACTAACACCCTCCCCGGATTACTAATAATCAAATGTAAACAATCAAATGCAGATACTTTTTCTTTTTCTTATGCCTTCTGATCTCTCTCTCTCTCTCTCTCTCTCTCTCTCTCTCTCTCTCTCTCTCTCTCTCTCTCTCTCTCTCTCTCTCTCTCTCTCTCTCTCTCTCTCTATGTCCACTACTTGATGTCCATATCCCCACCCCCCCACCCCACCCCCCCTCCACACTCCTGATTGTAAATAATGTAAATAATTCAATGTGATTATCTTGTGTGATGACTGTATTATGATGATAGTATATATGATAGTATATATCTGTATCATGAATCAATTTAAGTGGACCCCGACTTAAACAAGTTGAAAAACTTATTCGGGTGTTACCATTTAGTGGTCAATTGTACGGAATATGTACTTCACTGTGCAACCTACTAATAAAAGTCTCAATCAATCAATCAATCAATCCAGTAGGTGGCGGTAATGCACAGCAGAAGGTTGCGCGCCAACCGCCCATATAAAGCAAAAAAAAAAGAAGAAGTAGACTCAGTCGCTGTTGAAACACGCGGTAAGGAGGTGAGCAGCTTTCTCTGCTCTGGTGTTTTAAAGAGAATGTAAGTGTGAAACGAGGTTATAATTGACTCTTGTGCTGCTAATGTTGCTGATATGTTCATGTACACTTGTTTTGCTCAGAGTTGGAGAGTTTTAGCAAACTGTTTGCTAGCACTTGTGACTCACACACTGTAAATGCGGGCGGCCATTTCATTCAATCATTTTCTCCATTTTAGACTGCTGTGCTGCTGAGTTCTGCCGCTTTACTAACTCTGTACTTCATTCAGGTATGTTTCTGTTTTCATTTATTGTTTATTTTCCTATTGTATGAAAGATTTGACGGTGATGTATAGGTTTTGTGACATTTGTGAATGTTTTATATTGATTGATTGAGACTTTTATTAGATTGCACAGTACAGTACATATTCCGTACAATTGACCACTAAATGGTAACACCCCAATAAGTTTTCAACTTGTTTAAAGGCCTACTGAAATGATTTTTTTTAAAATTTAAACGGGGATAGCAGATCCATTCTATGTGTCATACTTGTTCATTTCACGATATTGCCATAGTTTTGCTGAAAGGATTTAGTAGAGAACGACGATAAAGTTTGCAACTTTTGGTCGCTGATTAAAAAAAGCCTTGCCTGTACCGGAAGTAGCGTGACGTCGCAGGTTGAAAAGCTCCTCACATTTCCCCGTTGTTTACACCAGCAGCGAGAGAGATTCGGACCGAGAAAGCGACGATTACCCCATTAATTTGAGCGAGTATGAAAGATTCGTGGATGAGGAACGTTAGAGTGAAGGACTAGAGAGGCAGTGCAGGGCGTATCTTTTTTCGCTCTGACCGTAACTTAGGTACAAGGTCTCATTGGATTCCACACACTCTCCTTTTTCTATTGTGGATCACGGATTTGTATTTTAAACCACCTCGGATACTATATCCTCTTGAAAATGAGAGTCGAGAACGCGAAATGGACATTCACAGTGACTTTTATCTCCACGACAATACATCGGCGAAGCACTTTAGCTACGGAACTAACGTGACAGCATCGTGCTTAACTGCATATAGAAACAAAAGAAATAAACCCCTGACTGGAAGGATAGACAGAAGATCAACAATACTATTAAACCAGGGACATGTAACTACACGGTTAATGCTTTCCAGCTTGGCGAAGCTTAACAATGCTGTTGCTAACGACGCCATTGAAGCTAACTTAGCAACCGGACCTCACAGAGCTATGCTAAAAACATTAGCTATCCACCTACGCCAGCCAGCCTTCATCTGCTCAACACCAGTGCTCACCTGCGTTGTCATCGTTGACGCACTTTAGCTACGGAGCTAACGTTATAGAATCAGGCTCAAATGCAGATAGAAACAAAATAAAAAATAAACCCTGACTGGAAGGATAGACAGAAGATCAACAATACTATTAAACCATGAACATGTAAATACACGGTTAATAATTTCCAGCTTGGCGAAGCTTAACAATGCTGTTGCTAACGAGCCATTGAAGCTAACTTAGCTACGGAGCTAACGTGATAGAATCAGGCTCAAATGCAGATAGAGGCAAAAGAAATAAACCCCTGACTGGAAGGATAGACAGAAGATCAACAATACTATTAAACCATGGACATGTAAATACACGGTTAATAATTTCCAGCTTGGCGAAGCTTAACAATGATGTTGCTAACGAGCCATTGAAGCTAACTTAGCTACTGAGAGGCGGCGGGCGTTGTAGCTTTCGACGACACCCCGGCCGCCATCAGAGTTGGCGAGAAACATATATTCCCCCAAAGTTACGTACGTGACATGCACATAGCGACACGCACGTACGGGCAAGCGATCAAATGTTTGAAAGCCAAAGCTGTACTCACGGTAGCGCGTCTGCTATCCAGCTGAAAGTCCTCCTGCTTGTGTTGCTGTAGTCCGCCGCTAATACACCGATCGCACCTACAACTTTCTTATTTGCAATCTCCATTGTCCATTAAAGGCCTACTGAAACCCACTACTACCGACCACGCAGTCTGATAGTTTATATATCAATGATGAAATCTTAACATTATAACACATGCCAATACGGCCGGGTTAACTTATAAAGTGACATTTTAAATTTGCCGCTAAACTTCCGGTTCGAAACGCCTCTGAGGATGACGTATGCACGTGACGTAGACCGGCGAACACGGGTATGCCTTCCACATTGAAGCCAATACGAAAAAGCTCTGTTTTCATTTCATAATTCCACAGTATTCTGGACATCTGTGTTCGTGAATCTGTTGCAATCATGTTCATTGCATTATGAAGAAGGAAGCTGAGCAAGCAAAGAAGAAAGTTGTCGGTGCGAAATGGACGTATTTTTCGAACGTAGTCAGCAACAACAGTACATAGCCGGCGCTTCTTTGTTTACATTCCCGAAAGATGCAGTCAAGATGGAAGAACTCGGATAACAGAGACTCTAACCAGGAGGACTTTTGCCTTCGATACACAGACGCCTGTAGAGAACTGGGACAACACAGACTCTTACCAGGATTACTTTGATTTGGATGACAAAGACGCAGACGTGCTACTGTGAGTATGCAGCTTTGGCTTCTAAACATTTGATCGCTTGACCGTATGTGCGCAACTTTTTTTTGCGTATGTACGTAACTTTTTTAAAATATATAAGCTTTATGAACCTTGGGTTAGGTGAACGGTCTTTTGGGCTGAGTGATTGTGTGTGTTGATCAGGTGTTTGAATTGTATTGGCGTGTTCTATGGAGCTAGGAGCTAGCAGAGGAGCTAGGAGCTAGCGTAACAAACACGCAGGTGTTTTTATGCAGGATTAATTTGTGGCATATTAAATATAAGCCTGGTTGTGTTGTGGCTAATAGAGTATATATATGTCTTGTGTTTATTTACTGTTGTAGTCATTCCCAGCTGAATATCAGGTACCGTGAGTATGCAGCCTTGGCTGCTAAACATTTGATAGCTTGACCGTATGTGCGCGTCACGTACGTAACTTTTTAAAAATATATAAGCTTTATGAACCTTGGGTTAGGTGAACAGTCTTTTGGGCTGAGTGATTGTGTGTGTCGATCAGGTGTTTGAATTGTATTGGCGTGTTCTATGGAGCTAGGAGCTAGCAGAGGAGCTAGGAGCTAGCATAACAAACACGTAGGTGTTTTTATGCAGGATTAATTTGTGGCATATTAAATATAAGCCTGGTTGTGTTGTGGCTAATAGAGTATATATATGTCTTGTGTTTATTTACTGTTGTAGTCATTCCCAGCTGAATATCAGGTCACCCCCGCCTCTCACAGCATCTTCCCTATCTGAATAGCTTCAACTCCCCACTAGTCCTTCACTTGCACTTTACTCATCCACAAATCTTTCATCCTCGCTCAAATTAATGGGGAAATTGTCGCTTTCTCGGTCCGAATCTCTCTCACTTCATGCGGCCATCATTGTAAACAATAGGGAACTTTGCGTATATGTTCAACTGACTACGTCACGCTACTCCCGGTAGGGGCAAGCCTTTTTTTTATCAGATACCAAAAGTTGCAATCTTTATCGTCGTTGTTCTATACTAAATCCTTTCAGCAAAAATATGGCAATATCGCGAAATGATCGAGTATGACACATAGAATAGATCTGCTATCCCCGTTTAAATAAAAAAAATTCATTTCAGTAGGCCTTTAACAAAAAAAGGAGAAATAACTGAAAACATGTTTTAGTTTCTTCAAAATAGCCACCCTTTGCTGTGATTACTGCTTTGCACACTCTTGGCATTCTCTCCATGGGCTTCAAGAAGAGAAAACCATTTCAGGTGACGCTTACTAAAAAAAAGTGGGACCCCAAAAATTTACTGACCCATTTTTGTGACTTTGACGGCGTGCCCGGGACGCCATTTTTAAAAATTCCAGCGCCAACACTGATTTAGTTTACTTTGTATAAGTTAAATTCATTGTCAACATAAAACATGTAATAATAATAATAATAATAATAATGACTTTTATTAAAATCTCAAAATGCTACAAAGTATTACAAAAAAAAAAGAATGTTAGAATATATAATAGAACATTTAAAGGCCTACTGAAATGAAATGTTTTTATTCAAACGGGGATAGCAGATCCATTCGATGTGTCATACTTGATCATTTTGCGATATTGCCATACTTTTGCTGAAAGGATTTAGTAGAGAACATCGACGATAAAGTTGCAACTTTTGGTCGCTGATTTTTCCCCATTGTTTACACCAGCAGCGAGAGCGATTCGGACCGAGAAAGCGACGATTACCCCATTAATTTGAGAGTGAAGGACTAGAGTGCAGTGCAGGACGTATCTTTTTTCGCTCTGACCGTAACTTAGGTACAAGCTGGCTCATTGGATTCCACACTCTCTCCTTTTTCTATTGTGGATCATGGATTTGTATTTTAAACCACCTCGGGATACTATATTCTTTTGAAAATGAGAGTCGAGAACGCGAAATGGACATTCACAGTGACTTTTATCTCCACTACAATACATCGGCGAAGCACTTTAGCTACGGAACAAACGTGACAGCATCGTGCTTAACTGCATATAGAAACAAAATAATTAGCTACGGAACTAACGTGACAGCATCGTGCTTAACTGCATATAGAAACAAAAGAAATAAATCCCTGACTGGAAGGATAGACAGAAAATCAACAATACTATTAAACCATGGACCTGTAAAAACACGGTTAATGCTTTCCAGCTTGGCGAAGCTTAACAATGCTGTTGCTAACGACGCCATCGAAGCTAACTTAGCAACCGGACCTCACAGAGCTATGCTAAAAACATTAGCTATCCACCTACGCCAGCCAGCCCTCATCTGCTCATCAACACCCGTGCTCACCTGCGTTCCAGCGATCGACGGTGTGACGAAGGACTTCACCCGATGCGGTCGGCGGCCCGGAGACGGAGGAAGTCAAGGTGAGTTCGGCGGCTAGCGCGTCTGCTATCCATCTCAAAGTTCTCCTGGTTGTGTTGCTGCAGCCAGCCGCTAATACACCGATCCCACCTACAACTTTCTTCTTTGCAGTCTTCATTGTTCATTAAACACATTGCAAAAAATTCACCAACACAGATGTCCAGAATACTGTGGAATTTTGAGATGAAAACAGAGCTTTTTGTATTGAGATACAATGTGTCCGCATACTTCCGTTTCAACGATCGACGTCACGCGCATACGTCATCATACATAGACGTTTTTAACCGGAAGTTTAGCGGGAAATTTAAAATTGCACTTTATAAGTTAAGCCGGCCGTATTGGCATGTGTTGCAATGTTAAGATTTCATCATTGATATATAAACTATCAGACTGCGTGGTCGCTAGTAGTGGCTTTCAGTAGGCCTTTAAATATAAATAAAAACATGATAAACACTAGATAAAACATAGATAAAAATAGAAAT
Source organism: Entelurus aequoreus (assembly GCF_033978785.1). Taxonomy (NCBI): domain Eukaryota; kingdom Metazoa; phylum Chordata; class Actinopteri; order Syngnathiformes; family Syngnathidae; genus Entelurus; species Entelurus aequoreus. The sequence continues at coordinate 4,117,809 of NC_084736.1, forward strand.
AAAAACATGAAAAACACTATATAAAACATAGATACAAATAGAAATAAAAACACTAGATAAAACATAGATACAAATAAAAACAAAAACATGAAAAACACTAGATAAACACTAAATTTATTTATTATTTATTTATTTATTAAATAAAACAGAAACAGATAAAAATAGAAATAAAAACATGAAAGCACTGGACTAATAATACACACCATTTTGTTTTGCCTTGATTAATCAATTGAAACTTTTATTAGTAGATTGCGCAGTACAGTACATATTCCCTACAATTGACCACTAAATGGTAACACCCCAATACGTTTTTCAACTTGTTTAAGTCGGGGTCCACGTTAATCAATTCATGGTAGAGTATGTAGCTGAGTGAAAAAGTGCTTTTCAAAATTGTAATTTGTTGTTGCGTGTCAACCTTCTCAAAGCCTGCTTGTTTTGTTTTGGCGAAAAATATATATTTTTTTGGTTCCGTCCGTGTTGCAAGGTGGACTTTAGATAGCGACGCACACTGGGAGGCGCACATGTTTGCCGGCAGACGGTAAGGAAGAAGGCATGTCTCGGTTCCTTTATTACGCTAACTGTGTTTGGAGGCTTTTAATTTCGCCTTGTACCGATGGTGAACTTATTTAGAGCTATCGTTGTGATGTTTGGGGCGTCTTGTTAAGTTTGGTTGGAGGGAAATCTGACTTTTCCACCTTGTGACGTTAACGTTCTTCCTCTTTGTCACGTGGTTTTGCACCGGAAGCAGAGATTTGCTGACTTGTGTTTGACTGACCTCCTCGCCACTTTTTTTTTTTCCCATTCATAAGAAAAATAAATTTGCATAACCTCAGAAGTGTCGAAGTTAGCGACCATTCAGAGTGTGCTACACCCCGACACCTGGCATGTAATGATTTCATTGGCTGTTACAGGCTGACTCCCAGCAATGACTAACTTCCTCTTGACTTCCAGCACATTCTTGTTCTTCACTTGGACGGTCGACATGTTCGCTTGCTCCCTTGTTGGAAGAAGTATTTTCTTTGCTTGCTTATGCGGGTTTATCGCCAAGGGAGTGTCAGGTAAGTCTTGTTGAAAAGCATGTTAGATAAGAGCTGTGTGGATGTGGCTCTTTTAATGAGAAGGCTATCTAAGAAAGGTATTGTTTTACAGGATGCCAGCCAGTGTCGGTCCTCTGCAAAGACATTAAGACTAAGGACGGCTTCAAGTACGACTATGACTGTAATTGTGGATTGGGCACCAGATGTGAAATAGATGTAAAGAATGAGACGGTATGTTGTTGATCATGTCTTTGGATTAGGGCTGCATCATTCTGGCAAACAACTGAATATTATTACAATTGAGAGAGCGAGTCTCCGGCTTATTTTTTCTTTATCAATTTTAAAAATCCATTCGTCATGTCTTTCATAATGATTGTGAACATTCCAAACAAAGTGGCATAGATCACAATTACTTTTGCATGGATTACTTTTCCAACTTTGTTCAGTAAAAGGTTTTCAAAGTTGTTGGGTTCTGGCTTCATTTTCCCCCACCCCCTTTCCTTTTGTCACTGGCATGCATCAGTCTCCCTTTTCCCTCTCCCTTTTATCTCCTGCTTGCTTCTTTGTCTTGTCTTATCTTAATCATACATTGAGTAAATAAATAACGTAATAAAATAATTACAGAACCCAGCTAATGTGCCAAAAAAAACAAACCTGCTTGTGTAAGATCTCTTACTGACTATTTGGTCAGACATGAGCACTTTTATTGTGAAGGCTGTAAATGTGGTGTTGGTCTTTAAGGTGTCTTGACCACTATTTGTCGACTTCTTGCCTGCTCTCTTTTCTCAACATCTTACAAAACCCAAAAAGCCATCCATAGCTACTTCTTTTTTTGGTCCGGTTACAAGGTGCCATTAAGAAATGGAGTTTCAGTGCACATCCATATTTACCACCAAGGTTTTCATCCCTTTCTCTGTCCTGAACACGGAAGTTCTTCTGACCTAATTTGTACTTTTCTCTCTGCTGTTGTTCAAATCTCAAAGTGCGACAAAGTATTAAAAAAAAAAAGAAAGCAAGAATATCTGATAGAAAATTTAAATAGGAATAAAAACATGAAAAACACTAGATAAACACTAGATAAAACATAGAAGCATAGATAAAAATAAAAACATGAAAAACACTAGATAAAACATAAAAATAGAAATAAAAACATGAAAAACACTAGATAAAACAGAAACATAAATAAAAACATGAACAACACTCCATAAACACTAGATAAAACATAGATAAAAATAGAAATAAAAACATGAAAAACACTAGATAAACACTAAATAAAACAAACATAGATAAAAATAGAAATACAAACATGAAAAACACTAGATAAACATTAGATTAAACAGATAAAAATAGAAATAAAAACATGAAAAACACTAGATGAAACATAGACACAGATAAAAACATGAAAAACACTAGATAAAACAGAAACATAGATAAAAATAGAAATAAAAACATGAAAAACACTAGATAAAACAGAAACATAGATAAAAATAGAAATAAAAACATGAAAAACACTAGATAAAACAGAAACATAGATAAAAATAGAAATAAAAACATGAAAAACACTAGATAAAACAGAAACATATATTATGGGACGGCGTGGCGAAGTTGGTAGTGTTGCTGGTTACTGGGGTTCAATTCCCACCTTCTACCTTCCTAGTCACGTCCGTTGTGTCCTTGGGCAAGACACTTCACCCTTTGCCTCTGATGGCTGCTGGTTAGCGCCTTGCATGGCAGCTCCCGCCATCAGTGTGTGAATGTGTGTGTGAATGGGTAAATGTGGAAATACTGTCAAAGCGCTTTGAGTACCTTGAAGGTAGAAAAGCGCTATAAATAACCCATTTATCATTTATTTATCATTTAAACAGATAAAAATAGAAATAAAAACATGAAAAACACTAGATAAAACAGAAACATATAAAAATAGAAATAAAAACATGAAAAACACTAGATAAATCAGAAACAGATAAAAATAAAAACATGAAAAAAACTAGATAAAACATAGAAACAGATAAAAAAATAGAAATAAAAACATGAAAAACACTAGATAAAACAGAAACATAGATACAAATAGAAATAAAAACATGAAAAACACTAGATAAAACATAGAAACAGATAAAAATAGAAATAAAAACATGAAAAACACTAGATAAAACATAGAAGCGGATAAAAATAGAAAAAACCACTAAACACTAGATAAAACAGAAACATAGATTAAAAAATAAAAACATGAAAAACACTAGATGAAACATAGATAAAAATATAAATAAAAACATGAAAAACACTAGATGAAACATAGATAAAAATATAAATAAAAACATGAAAAACACTAGATAAAACATAGAAACAGATAAAAATAGAAATAAAAACATGACGAACACTAGATAAACACTAAATAAAACAGAAACAGATAAAAAATTGAAATAACATAAAAAACAGTAGATAAAACATAGAAACATAGGTAAAAAATAGAAATAAAAACATGAAAAACATTAGATAAAACATAGAAACAGATAAAAATAGAAATAAAAACATGACAAACACTAGATAAAACAGATATATAGATAAAAAAGAACTAAAAACACTAGATAAAACATAGATAGAAAATAGATGTTGTAAATGTTGTAAAGACTCTTTAAAGGAGGAGGCAGAGATGTTGCTACGCTTGTTTCATATGCAGCATGTGGAAAATTGTTTAAAAATGAAATAACATACATGTGTAAATCGAGATAAGGACTTTTTAACTATTGACCGTGCAGCCTTAATTTGGATTGTTTTATTTATTGTCTATTTTTTATAATTCTGAAACGGGTGCATTTGAAATGATCAACTTACAACATACAACTAATGCTGTGACAAATCATGTTTGGATTCAATTGAAAAAAACGTGCTTGTGTCCATGCAGGGACACCTCATCGGGCTCGTGAAATGCGGCGAAAAGGACTGCCGGCTGCTTGACAAAGCTGCAGTGGTTGTTGGAATCGACCGTAACAACACTGTGCTCACAGTTTGCCTGAACATAGAAGTCCACTGCATGGTGAGTCTCTGTGTTTAGTATCGGTGACGATACGTAGAACTAGGTGATATGGGGGGAAAAAAATCTAATCACAATATTATTTTTTCCATATCAGTCGATATCGACATGTATCAAGATATTAATGAAATCACTATCTTTGTCATGTTTTAATTGCTAACAAGTGAAATGTGAAGACATCAGAAGGTTATTTTTTGACCCCCTTTGTCAGGGGTTGAAGCTTCATGTACAGTATCGTACTGTATAATATTTACTATGGATGTGCAGATTGATCAGCCACCGATCGGTATCAGACACACTTTTCTTAAAAAGGTATGCAATCGGCCATTAATGCCTTTTAATGCTGATCACAAACACCAATCTTCTCTGGCTACCAAGCGGCTAGTGGCTAACGAGGTATCGTCATACACAGTCTGGAGCCGATCCACTAAATGTATCAACTCCATTACAGAAAATATGAGTCCATCTTAGATGATCTCGGGCCCAGAGAAGCCGGCGGCGTTTCTGGGTGTTGTTGATAAATGGCTTTCGCTTTGCATAGTAGAGCTTTAAAGGCCTACTGAAATGATTTTTTTTTATTTAAACGGGGATAGCAGATCTATTCTATGTGTCATACTTGATCATTTCGCGATATTGCCATATTTTTGCTGAAAGGATTTAGTATAGAACGACGATAAAGATTGCAACTTTTGGTATCTGATAAAAAAAAAAGGCTTGCACCTACCGGAAGTAGCGTGACGTAGTCAGTTGAACATATACGCAAAGTTCCCTATTGTTTACAATGATGGCCGCATGAAGTGAGAGAGATTCGGACCGAGAAAGTGACAATTTCCCCATTAATTTGAGCGAGGATGAAAGATTTGTGGATGAGTAAAGTGCAAGTGAAGGACTAGTGGGGAGTTGAAGCTATTCAGATAGGGAAGATGCTGTGAGAGCCGGGGGTGACCTGATATTCAGCTGGGAATGACTACAACAGTAAATAAACACAAGACATATATATACTCTATTAGCCACAACACAACCAGGCTTATATTTAATATGCCACAAATTAATCCTGCATAAAAACACCTGCGTGTTTGTTATGCTAGCTCCTAGCTCCTCTGCTAGCTCCTAGCTCCATAGAACACGCCAATAAAATTCAAACACCTGATCAACACACACAATCACTCAGCCCAAAAGACCGTTCACCTAACCCAAGGTTCATAAAGCTTATATATTTTTAAAAAGTTACGTACGTGACGCGCACATACGGTCAAGTTATCGAATGTTTAGCAGCCAAGGCTGCATACTCACGGTACCTGATATTCAGCTGGGAATGACTACAACAGTAAATAAACACAAGACATATATATACTCTATTAGCCACAACACAACCAGGCTTATATTTAATATGCCACAAATGAATCCTGCATAATAACACCTGCGTGTTTGTTATGCTAGCTCCTAGCTCCTCTGCTAGCTCCTAGCTCCATAGAACACGCCAATACAATTCAAACACCTGATCAACACACACAATCACTCAGCCCAAAAGACCGTTCACCTAACCCAAGGTTCATAAAGCTTATATATTTTTTAAAAGTTACGTACGTGACGCGCACGTACGGTACGGTACGTGTTATGCTAGCTCCTAGCTCCTCTGCTAGCTCCTAGCTCCATAGAACACGCCAATACAATTCAAACACATGATCAACACACACAATCACTCAGCCCAAAAGACCGTTCACCTAACCCAAGGTTCATAAAGCTTATATATTTTAAAAAAGTTACGTACATACGCAAAAAAAAGCCAAAGCTGCATACTCACAGTAGCACGTCTGCGTCTTTGTCATCCAAATCAAAGTAATCCTGGTAAGAGTCTGTGTTGTCCCAGTTCTCTACAGGCGTCTGTGTATCGAAGGCAAAAGTCCTCCTGGTTAGAGTCTCTGTTATCCGAGTTCTTCCATCTTGACTGCATCTTTCGGGAATGTAAACAAAGAAGCGCCGGCTGTGTACTGTTGTTGCTGACTACGTTCGAAAAATACGTCCATTTCGCACCGACAACTTTCTTCTTTGCTTGCTCGGCTTCCTTCTCCATAATGCAATGAACATGATTGAAACAGATTCACGAACACAGATGTCCAGAATACTGTGGAATTATGAAATGAAAACAGAGCTTTTTCGTATTGGCTTCAATGTGGAAGGCATACCCGTGTTCGCCGGTCTACGTCACGCGCATACGTCATCCTCAGAGGCGTTTCGAACCGGAAGTTTAGCGGCAAATTTAAAATGTCACTTTATAAGTTAACCCGGCCGTATTGGCATGTGTTATAATGTTAAGATTTCATCATTGATATATAAACTATCAGACTGCGTGGTCGCTAGTAGTGGCTTTCAGTAGGCCTTTAACTTGCACTTACAGATGTAGCGACCAACTGTAGTTAGTGACAGTGGTTTTCTGAAGTGTTCCTGAGCCCATGTGGTGATATCCTTTAGAGATTGATGTCGGTTTTTGATACAGTGCCGTCTGAGGGATGGAAGGTCACGGTCATTCAATGTTGGTTTCCGGCCATGCCGCTTGCATGCAGTGATTTCTCCAGATTCTCTGAACCTTTTGATGATATTACGGACCGTAGATGTTAAAATCACTAAATTTCTTGCAATTGCACTTTGAGAAACGTTGTTCTTAAACTGTTCGACTATTTGCTCACGCAGTTGTGGACAAAGTGGTGTACCTCGCCCCATCCTTTCTTGTGAAAGACTGTGCATTTTTTGGGAAGCTGTTTTTATACCCAATCATGGCACCCACCTGTTCCCAATTAGCCTGCACACCTGTGGGATGTTCCAAATAAGTGTTTGATGAGCATTCCTCAACTTTATCAGTTGAGGAATCATTGTATTCTCTTTTTATTGACCATTTACACAACATGACAACTTCACTGCTTTTGGGTTTTGTAGTACATATACACGCCGTTCCGGAGACGCAAATGACAATTTGCATTATACAATGTGCAACATTATTTCGTTTTAAAAACTTTTCAAACAACAAAACATGAAATTATTTGCTTATGAATGTTAGTTTCATTACATCATTTGTGTCATGCATGGGCGATTAAAACAACATTCTCCTCATGTAAGTGTGCTCTGAATTTAAATAGGATACTGTGCATGTAATATACCGCTGTATTGACAGATGATACATGTTGAGCAAAGCACATTGGAAAGGGATGCCAGGTCTCATGACAGAGTGACACCTGTTTTTCAACTTGGCTACATATTATCGTTGTGCTGAGTGTAAGTTGCTGTAGGCTCCTCTTTTAGAACGTGGATAAGTTGATACCATCAAAAGGATCTATTACTATCGAAGGAAAGTTATTTTGCATTATAGCAATATCGTTTTATTAGCCATCCCTAAGTATACACATTTATTTTTACAAGTTAAATGTGTACTGCAGGAAATCACGTTTTGACTTTTTCTTTTCCTATTTCATCAGGATGGCAACCGCTGTTGGAACTACACAGCTGTTGGTAAAGGTATGTATTTCTATTCAATTCAATAAAAAAAAAAACTATTTGTCCCCAGAGGGCAATTAAAGGCACACAGAGCAGTAAATTAGAGACAATTTCAAGTTAAACACAAAATTATAGTTAAATAAAAGTCAGTGGTGTGCCGTCAGGGCCAGCAAGGCCTTCTCTCCTGGCCTAACATAACCAGAAATCATCATCATAATTAAAGATAAAAGTCATTTTTAATTTACTTTCCCTAAATATTAGGGGTGTAACGGTACGTGTATTTCAATCAATCAATCAATCAATCAATGTTTATTTATATAGCCCTAAATCACAAGTGTCTCAAAGGGCTGTACAAGCCACAACGACATCCTCGGTACAGAGCCCACATACGGGCAAGGAAAAACTCACCCCAGTGGGACGTCGGTGAATGACTATGAGAAACCTTGGAGAGGACCGCATATGTGGGTAACCCCCCCCCTCTAGGGGAGACCGAAAGCAACGGATGTCGAGTGGGTCTGACATAATATTGTGAAAGTCCAGTCCACAGTGGATCCAACACATCAGCGGGAGTCCAGTCCACAGCGGGGCCAACAGGAAACCATCCCGAGCGGAGACGGGTCAGCAGCGCAGAGATGTCCCCAACCGATGCACAGGCTAGTGGTCCACCCGGGGTCCCGGCTCTGGACAGCCAGCACTTCATCCATGGCCACCGGACCTATGCAACTCCCCCTCGCAAGGGACAGGGGAGAAGAGGAGAGAAGAAAAGAAACGGCAGATCAACTGGTCTAAAAAAAGGGGGGGTCTATTTAAAGGCTAGATTATACAAATGAGTTTTAAGATGGGACTTAAATGCTTCTACTGAGGTAGCATCTCTAACTGTTACCGGGAGGGCATTCCAGAGTACTGGAGCCCGAATAGAAAACGCTCTATAGCCCGCAGACTTTTTTTTGGCTCTGGGAATCACTAATAAGCCGGAGTTCTTTGAACGCAGATTTCTTGTCGGGACATATGGTACAATACAATCGGCGAGATAGGCTGGAGCTAAACCGTGTAATATTTTATACGTAAGTAGTAAAACCTTAAAGTCGCATCTTAAGTGCACAGGAAGCCAGTGCAAGTGAGCCAGTATAGGCGTAATATGATCAAACTTTCTTGTTTTTGTCAAAAGCCTTGCAGCCGCATTTTGTACCAACTGTAATCTTTTAATGCTAGACATAGGGAGGCCCGAAAATAATACGTTACAGTAATCGAGACGAGACGTAACGAACGCATGAATAATGATCTCAGCGTCGCTAGTGGACAAGATGGAACGAATTTTAGCGATATTACGGAGATGAAAGAAGGCCGTTTTAGTAACACTCTTAATGTGTGACTCAAACGAGAGAGTTGGGTCGAAGATAATACCCAGATTCTTTACCGAGTCTCCTTGTTTAATTGTTTGGTTGTCAAATGTTAAGGTGGTATTATTAAATAGATGTTGGTGTCTAGCAGGACCGATAATCAGCATTTCCGTTTTCTTAGCGTTGAGTTGCAAAAAGTTAGCGGACATCCATTGTTTAATTTCATTAAGACACGCCTCCAGCTGACTACAGTCCGGCGTGTTGGTCAGCTTTAGGGGCATGTAGAGTTGAGTGTCATCAGCATAACAGTGAAAGCTAACACCGTACTTGCGTATGATGTCACCCAGCGGCAGCATGTAAATACTAAAGAGTGCAGGGCCAAGAACCGAACCCTGGGAACTCCGCACGTTACCTTGACATAGTCCGAGGTCACATTGTTATGGGAGACGCACTGCATCCTGTCAGTAAGATAAGAGTTAAACCAAGACAAGGCTAAGTCTGACATACCAATACGTGTTTTGATACGCTCTAATAAAATATTATGATCGACGGTATCGAAAGCGGCGCTAAGATCAAGAAGCAGCAACATAGATGACGCATCAGAATCCATCGTTAGCAATAGATCATTAGTCATTTTTGCGAGGGCTGTCTCCGTAGAGTGATTTGCCCTGAAACCGGATTGAAAAGGTTCACAGAGATTGTTAGTCACTAAGTGTTCATTTAGCTGCTGTGCAACAGTTTTTTCGAGAATTTTGGAAATAAACGGAAGGTGGGAGACCGGTCGGTAGTTTACCATGAGGTCAGGATCGAGGTTAGGTCTTTTGAGCAGAGGATGAATAACCGCTTTTTTGAATGCTAGGGGAACAGTGCCGGAGGAAAGTGATAAGTTTATAATATTTAACACTGATGGACCTAATAATACAAACAGTTCCTTGATAAGTTTCCCAGGAAGTGGGTCAAGTAAACATGTTGTTTGTTTTATCCCACTTACACGCTGTAATAATTCCTCTAATGTTATTTCATCAAAAATAGAGAGACTATTTGTATTGAATATTTGTATTGAACCATTTCGGGTACGGGGGGTTCGGTTCGGTTCGGAGGTGTACCGAACGAGTTTCCACACGAACATATTAAGTAGCCGCCTCCGCTTCCTTCCGCCTCTGTCTCTGTCAGTCCTCTACACAGCACCCGGCATTGTCCCACCCACACAACCATCTGATTGGTTACAAACAGAGCGGTAGCAGCCAATCAGCAGTGCGTATTCAGAGCGCATGTAGTCAGTGCTTATCGTTTAGCAGGTAATCATCAGGCTCCGGACCCTCCCCAAATGATAATAAACACCTCCCAGTCAACTACTAGTGACATCACTATGAGCCCGTTGACCTTCTAGAACAGGGGTCACCAACCTTTTTGAAACCAAGAGCTACTTCTTGGGTACTGATTAATGCGAAGGGCTACCAGTTTGATACACACTTAAATAAGTTGCCGGAAATAGCCAATTTGCTCAATTTACCTTTAACTCTATGTTATTATTAATAATTAATGATATTTACACTTAATTGAACGGTTTAAAAGAGGAGAAAACATGAAAAAAATGACAATTAGATTTTGAAACATAGTTTATCTTCAATTTCGACTCTTTAAAATTCAAAATTCTACCGAAAAAAAGAAGAGAAAAACTAGCTAATTTGAATCTTTTTGAAAAAATTAAAAAAAGAATTTATGGAACATCATTAGTAATTTTTCCTGATTAAGATTAATTTTAGAATTTTGATGACATGCTTTAAATAGGTTAAAATCCAATCTACACTTTGTTAGAATATATAACAAATTGGACCAAGCTATATTTCTAACAAAGACAAATCATTATTTATTCTAGATTTTTCAGAACAAAAATTTTAAAATAAATTCAAAAGACTTTGAAATAAGATTTAAATTTGATTCTACAGATTTTCTAGATTTGCCAGAATTTTTTTTTTGAATTTTAATCATAATAAGTTTGAAGAAATATTTCACAAATATTCTTCGTCGAAAAAACAGAAGCTAAAATGAAGAATTAAATTAAAATTGATTTATTATTCTTTACAATAAATTTTTTTTTACTTGAACATTGATTTAAATTGTCAGGAAAGAAGAGGAAGGAATTTAAAAGGTAAAAAGGTATATGTGTTTAAAAATCCTAAAATCATTTTTAAGGTTGTATTTTTTCTCTAAAATTGTCTTTCTAAAAGTTATAAGAAGCAAAGTAAAAAAAATTATGAATGTATTTAAACAAGTGAAGACCAAGTCTTTAAAATATTTTCTTGGATTTTCAAATTCTATTTGAGTTTTGTCTCTCTTAGATTTAAAAATGTCAGGCAAAGCGAGACCAGCTTGCTAGTAAATAAATACAATTTAAAAAATAGAGGCAGCTCACTGGTAAGTGCTGCTATTTGAGCTATTTTTAGAACAGGCCTGCGGGCTACTCATCTGGTCCTTACGGGCTACCTGGTGCCCGCGGGCACCACGTTGGTGACACCTGTTCTAGAAATATAAAAGGCAGTTCAGCTCGCTCGCAGTCCTGGCTTGAGGTGAAGGCTAATTCGCTTTTAGCGTAAGGTTAGCTCATTTTGCGGTGTGTGTGTGTGTGTTACGGACAGCAAAGCCCTGCCTGTCTGTTATTTCACTTGACCTTTTTCTGTGTTGATTGAGCTGTGTTGAAGCAGCAAAAAAGGACATTATGTTAAATGAAGAGTTTCTGTCTCTTGATAGTTGATATAATAATGTAAGTGCATCATTAAGCCTACATGAACTCCATGGTGCATTTCTTTAGAACAGGGGTGGGCAATTAATTTTTACCGGGGGCCGCATGAGCAACCCGAGCACTGCTGGAGGGCCACATCGACAATATTTCAATTAAATTTTGCTCAATATTATTTTTGATGTATACCGTAAGATAAATAATAATAATAATAATAATAATAGTAATAATTCAACATAATGTGTGTAACAGCATTCCATGACTAATATAAATACATTAACATTAATAATAAATGACAGTAAAATAAGCACACGTATGACTGAGGAGTCATAGTGTAACTTTGTGTGGTGTTTGAGTTGTCCGACTTTTTGTGTGGCCATAAACGCACCAGTGGTTTAGTGGTATGCGTGTTGGTGACAGATGACAAGTTGGTTTTGGCCTGGTTTGTACGGCAGAAAATTAATAGTTTTTCGAGATAGAATTGTTTTACTCATGTTTTTGGTGTGGTTATGTCCGAATATAAACAGTTTTGCTTAATAAAGTGATCGATATCATTCCTGTCCTCGAAGCATCTCGATAGACGTTACAATAATTGAACGGTGTTCAATTGAACGGTGTTGACGAACACCGTTAGGGCCGCTTGTTGTCACTGTCACTCGAAGTTGCATTGCAAAATTACATAGAATAAATATGTTTATTTTGTTTAGAATTCAGATGGGATTTGATTTGGTGCGCGGCATATATTTGCTGCGCGCAGCGGACGCTTGAGCAGTGTGCAATTGCGGAGGCGCACACCTTAGAGGGAACGTTGCTTGGCAGTCCATGTCTTGTTGAAAACACGCCATTCCTCATCAACTTTTCTCTTTTTAGCGTCTCGGGTGTAAACCGTGCATCACTTGTCGCTGCATGTGCACCTTCACTCGCAGGTTACACAAGGACACACGCCCATAAATAATACTTTTCAAAATAAAAGCTGCACAGTTGTATTGCGCGCACGACAGATGTTTTTTCAACTTTATTTTGTCATTTGTGATTGCAGCTGTTCACATTCACTCACAATCACGCACACGCATACGTCCACACGGAAGTAATACAAATAACGATTTTCAAAACAAAAGCAGCACCGTTGTATTGCACACTCGACATAGATACTTTTTAAAATTTATTTTGTAATTTATAATTGGCCTCATCATGGCCGCATCCGGCCCGCGGTCCGCAGAATGCCCAGGTCTGCTTTAGAATGTCCTCTGAGTTGGAGAATTTTAGCCGGTTGTCAAAGATGGTACCCAGGTATTTGTACTCCTGGACTACTTCAATAGGCTTCCCGTGGATTGTGGTGTTTTTTGCCACAGCTAATTCTGCTCATTGGAGAAGGTTATCAACATGTCTTTGGTCTTGTTCACGTTCAGTTCCAAATAGCAGCTGCCACACCACTCCACTGAAGAGCTAGTCCGTGGTGATAGACTTAGACTTCCTTCATTGTCATTCAACTTTGAACTTCACAATACAGATAAGAACGGAATTTGACATCTGAAAATACCATATATCCCAATAATTTACTTTTTTTTTCATACATTGTTCTATCCCTTGTATGTAATTTTTTTTTTTGTCATTCTTGTAATTGTTTACCAACTCAGGAAATAAGTCTCTGGACACAGGAGGGCTTTATGGGCAAAACCCAAATGATTTAAATCAGAGCCAATAGTAGTTTAGTTTGTAACTTATTTTGCACAACTGACTTTATTTTGCTCAAAATATTGTATGCAATAAAAGGGAAAAAGGAACAGATTTTCAAGTTTGATTGATTTTGTTATACCACCATCCTATGTTTTTGTTGGATTATAATCATGATCAAAATTGTAATCATTCAATCACATGATCATACTTTTTATTTTTTTTTCTCAAACAGAGAACAACCCAAAGATCAGCTCTACAGCCATCACAGCCATTGGTGAGGTTTCTTCTTTTTCCCCCAGCTGGGGTCTTTTGAGTTTTTCCTTGTCCGGCTGTGGACTTAGATCAGGGGATGTTGTGAGTTTGCGAAGCCCTTTGAGACATCTTTCATACACAAATTTGGATTTTTAGATGCATTTCTTTTGTACTTCTTTCATTCAGTACTAATACTATGCATAAATGATTTTAGAGGTAAGGTAAACGTTGAAAATACAGCCTTTCCTTGATTATTGCAGAGTTTACGTCCCTCCCCCACCACCGCCCCGTGGCACACACATTTCTACGAAGAAGGGATGTGTCGGGTTCAAACACCGAACTATCTATTAAACAAGACAAGAAGCAAGGAATCAAACAGAGACAGGATTCAATTTAGCTCATGAGGAAAGCGCATGTGGACCTGTACCCTCGCACAGTGTCCCCTCACCGCTCTGAGGAACAAGCTCCACGCATCCTCATTATTTGGGCATTTCCTTTAGCCGGTTGTCAAAGATGATACCCAGGTATTTGTACTCCTGGGGCCGTACTTATCAAGCTTCTTAGAATTACTCCTAAGAAGTCTGCTAAGAGTTGACTTAAGAGTAAATAAATTCTTCGCTGAAAGCTGCACTTAAAAGTTAGTTATCAAGCGTCTTACTCACACTTTCAGCGAAGTGTAGGACTGAATCTTAAGTGTCACACTCAGAGCTGAATTACGACATTACTATGTGCCGTAAACGGAATTTTAGGTGACGTCATTTCTGTGTCCATAGAAATGACCAATCACGGAAGGGAATCCGTTGTCTAAGAATAAAGAAATATCTTGGAAATATTTAAGTGGACAATGGGAGTGTATATTTTGACAATAAACTACAAAATAATACAAAACAAACTAGTCCCCGCCGGCACTCACGCTACCGCTCCCTCTCTTCTATCGCCCACACACTCACTGACGTCACCTCACGGCCACACACATACGCTACTGTCATAACATTTTCTTTCCAATTCATTAATTAGGCAACTAATTTGAAACTGGTGTGGGTGGCTCTATATATAGCCCACTGCAGACACATGCAGAAATCAACAAGGAATCGAAAAGTATTAAATCTGTGACAAAAATAATATCCGCTCTGTCTAAACGATACCGTTTGATCAGCTGCTCGTCATCAAAAAAAACCAAACATTGTTCCGTTCCCTGAACGTTGGCGCACGTCTCTCTCGCCTCAGTGCCATCCCCTGCTGGCAACTCCTAACCACTTAAGACACCTCTGAAGGTCTCTTAAATATCGTGGAGAGTAGGAGTGATTCTTAGACTTAAGAACGTTGATAAAAAGCTTTTATTCTTAAGTTTGAGAGTAGGACTAAATTTCGCAAATTCTCAGGACTTAAGTGTAAAATGGCACTCTAAGAAGCTTGATAAGTACGGCCCCTGGACTACTTCAACAGGCTTCCCGTGGATTGTGGTGTTTTTTGCCACAGCTAATTCTGCTTATTGAAGAAGGTTATCAACATGTCTTTGGTCTTGTTCACGTTCAGTTCCAAATATCAGCTGTCACCACTCCACGGAAGAGCTAGTCCGTGGTGATAGACTTAGACTTCCTTCATTGTCATTCAACTTTGAACTTCACAATACAGATAAGAACGGAATTTGACATCTGAAAATACCATATATCCCAATAATTTACTTTTTTTTTTCATACATTGTTCTATCCCTTGTATGTAATTTTTTTTTTGTCATTCTTGTAATTGTTTACCAACTCAGGAAATAAGTCTCTGGACACTTTATGGGCAAAACCCAAATGATTTAAATCAGAGCCAATAGTAGTTTAGTTTGTAACTTATTTTGCACAACTGACTTTATTTTGCTCAAAATATTGTATGCAATAAAAGGGAAAAAGGAACAGATTTTCAAGTTTGATTGATTTTGTTATACCACCATCCTATGTTTTTGTTGGATTATAATCATGATCAAAATTGTAATCATTCAATCACATGATCATACTTTTTATTTTTTTTTCTCAAACAGAGAACAACCCAAAGATCAGCTCTACAGCCATCACAGCCATTGGTGAGGTTTCTTCTTTTTCCCCCAGCTGGGGTCTTTTGAGTTTTTCCTTGTCCGGCTGTGGACTTAGATCAGGGGATGTTGTGAGTTTGCGAAGCCCTTTGAGACATCTTTCATACACAAATTTGGATTTTTAGATGCATTTCTTTTGTACTTCTTTCATTCAGTACTAATACTATGCATAAATGATTTTAGAGGTAAGGTAAACGTTGAAAATACAGCCTTTCCTTGATTATTGCAGAGTTTACGTCCCTCTCCCACCACCGCCCCGTGGCACACACATTTCTACGAAGAAGGGATGTGTCAGGTTCAAATACTGAACTATCTATTAAACAAGACAAGAAGCAAGGAATCAAACAGAGACAGGATTCAATTTAGCTCATGAGGAAAGCGCGTGTGGACCTGTACCCTCGTACAGTGTCCCCTCACCGCTCTGAGGAACAAGCTCCACGCATCCTCATTATTTGGGCATTTCCTTTAGCCGGTTGTCAAAGATGATACCCAGGTATTTGTACTCCTGGGGCCGTACTTATCAAGCTTCTTAGAATTACTCCTAAGAAGTCTGCTAAGAGTTGACTTAAGAGTAAATAAATTATTCGCTGAAAGCTGCGCTTAAAAGTTAGTTATCAAGCGTCTTACTCATACTTTCAGCCAAGTGTAGGACTGAATCTTAAGTGTCACACTCAGAGCTGAATTACGACATTACTATGTGCCGTAAACGGAATTTTAGGTGACGTCATTTCTGTGTCCATAGAAATGACCAATCACGGAAGGGAATCCGTTGTCTAAGAATAAAGAAATATCTTGGAAATATTTAAGTGGACAATGGGAGTGTATATTTTGACAATAAACTACAAAATAATACAAAACAAACTAGTCCCCGTCGGCACTCACGCTACCGCTCCCTCTCTTCTATCGCCCACACACTCACTGACGTCACTCACCTCACGGCCACACACATACGCTACTGTCATAACATTTTCTTTCCAATTCATTAATTAGGCAACTAATTTGAAACTGGTGTGGGTGGCTCTATATATACTAGCCCACTGCAGACACATGCAGAAATCAACAAGGAATCGAAAAGTATTAAATCTGTGACAAAAATAATATCCGCTCTGTATAAACGATACAGTTTGATCAGCTGCTCGTCATCAAAAAAAAAAAAACATTGTTCCGTTCCCTGAACGTTGGCACACGTCTCTCTCGCCTCAGTGCCATCCCCTGCTGGCAACTCCTAACCACTTAAGACACCTCTGAAGGTCTCTTAAATATCGTGGAGAGTAGGAGTGATTCTTAGACTTAAGAACGTTGATAAAAAGCTTTTATTCTTAAGTTTGAGAGTAGGACTAAATTTCGCAAATTCTCAGGACTTAAGTGTAAAATGGCACTCTAAGAAGCTTGATAAGTACGGCCCCTGGACTACTTCAACAGGCTTCCCGTGGATTGTGGTGTTTTTTGCCACAGTTAATTCTGCTTATTGAAGAAGGTTATCAACATGTCTTTGGTCTTGTTCACGTTCAGTTCCAAATATCAGCTGTCACCACTCCACTGAAGAGCTAATCCGTGGTGATAGACTTAGACTTCCTTCATTGTCATTCAACTTTGAACTTCACAATACAGATAAGAACGGAATTTGACATCTCAAAATACCATATATCCCAATAATTTACTTTTTTTTTTTTTCATACATTGTTCTATCCCTTGTATGTAATTATTTTTTTTTGTCATTCTTATAATTGTTTACCAACTCAGGAAATAAGTTTCTGGACACTTTATGGGCAAAACCCAAATGATTTAAATCAGAGCCAATAGTAGCTTAGTTTGTAACTTATTTTGCACAACTGACTTTATTTTGCTCAAAATATTGTATGCAATAAAAGGGAAAAAGGAACAGATTTTCAAATTTGATTGATATTGTTACACCACCATCCTATTGTTTGTTGGATTATAATCATGATCAAAATTGTAATCATTCAATCACATGATCATACTTTTTTTTTTTTTCTCAAACAGAGAACAACACAAAGATCAGCTCTACAGCCATCACAGCCATTGGTGAGGTTTCTTCTTTTTCCCCCAGCTGGGGTCTTTTGAGTTTTTCCTTGTCCGGCTGTGGACTTAGATCAGGGGATGTTGTGAGTTTGCGAAGCCCTTTGAGACATCTTTCATACAAAAATTTGGATTTTTAGATGCATTTCTTTTGTACTTCTTTCATTCAGTACTAATACTATGCATAAATGATTTTAGAGGTAAGGTAAATGTTGAAAATACAGCCTTTCCTTGATTATTGCAGAGTTTACGTCCCTCCCCCACCACCGCCCCGTGGCACACACATTTCTACGAAGAAGGGATGTGTCGGGTTCAAACACCGAACTATCTATTAAACAAGACAAGAAGCAAGGAATCAAACAGAGACAGGATTCAATTTAGCTCATGAGAGCGTGTGTGGACCTGTACCCTCGTACAGTGTCCCCCCACCGCTCTAAAGAACAAGCTCCACACATCCTCATTTTTTTTGGCATTTCCTGATTACATAGCTGCAGCTGCTTCTAAGGGGAGGGGGTCATAAACAGCTGCTGCACTGGCTCATAAACAGTTCAAAGAAAAAGGTGCTTGGAGCGGTGTCAGGTTTGCCTCCTCTCTGCTTGTAGATTTCGGGTCCTTCCTGTGGCAGTCCAATAGATCAGAGAAACCGACACCTCCACGGCGCATTCTATCGCGCACAGTGGATGAGATCAAAGACACCTTTTGTCTTCATGCAGGGCAACCTGAACTAGCAAACAAGTTGTGTGATAACTTATATACAATTATTCTGACAGGATGTTATTTATTCTATGATTTTTATGAATATCAGAGAGATCTAGGCCCACCAAAAAAGGGGGGCCACCGGGGATGTGGGGATGGTTTTATGACCGGAAGTGAGGGGGGTTTATGATCCCCCAGGAAGTGGGCGTGGCCTCCATGGACCCTCTAATTAAGGGGGGCTAGCCGTGGATTTGATTTATGACCCCAGGAAGTAGGCATGGCCTAAACCTGAAACAGGAACTGTACATCATATCCGGCAGCCATTTTAATTGTGTAGTTTTTTTAAAGCTGTCCACCATCTTGGTTGTAGTCCTTAATGATTCATGACTTTTACACAACCCCGGTAGCCCCCCTTTTTTGTTGGCCCTAAATCTCTCTCTAATATCATGTGCATTTAAAGTGTTTATAAGCCCGCTGCACACTTATAAACACTTCCTATGCTCTTAAAACACTCAATACACTCTAAAACGTACATCATTTTTCGCATGAAAACATAAACGGGTGCTAAATCTCAATGGTGCTTTAAAATCCGTGATGCACCCAGATTGCAGTAAGTGATCCCCAAAATGGCAAGGGAATCGTTTTTTTCTTAAGCTATACAAAAAATTGAGGTTGGACCCGAACCACTATCACGTCCAATAAGATCAGTAAGGGGACAATATTAATATTACAGTATTGACGTACAAGGGAACGCCAGTTTCACTATATATACAATGCTATATAGAATAGAATAGAAAGTACTTTATTGATCCCTGGGGGAAATTCAGCACCACATTTCGCTCACAATAGACAATAAACACTTAGGTATTTTTTACATGTGAATAATATAAATAGTCTATTATACAGCATTATTCACATGTGAATAATATATAATAGTCTATTATACAGCATTATTCACATGTGAATAACATAAATAAAGTCTATTGTACAGCATTATTCACATGTGAATAATATAAATACAGTCTATTATACAGCATTATTCACATGTGAATAACATAATAAAGTATTATACAGCATTATTCACATGTGAATAATATAAATAAAGTCTATTATACAGCATTATTCACATGTGAATAATGCGAATAATATAAATAAAGTCTATTATACAGCATTATTCACATGTGAATAATATAAATACAGTCTATTATACAGCATTATTCACATGTGAATAATATAAATACAGTCTATTATACAGCATTATTCACATGTGAATAACATAAAAAAGTCTATTATACAGCATTATTCACATGTGAATAACATAAATACAGTCTATTATACAGCATTATTCACATGTGAATAACATAAAGTATTATACAGCATTATTCACATGTGAATAACATAAATAGTCTATTATACAGCATTATTCACATGTGAATAATGTAAATACAGTATATTATACAGCATTATTCACATGTGAATAATGCTGTATAATAGACTATTTATGTTATTCACATGTGAATAATGCTGTATAATACTTTGTTATTCACATGTGAATAATATAAATAAAGTCTATTATACAGCATTATTCACATGTGAATAATATAAATAGTCTATTATACAGCATTATTCACATGTGAATAACATAAAAAAAAGTCTATTATACAGCATTATTCACATGTGAATAATATAAATACAGTCTATTATACAGCATTATTCACATGTGAATAATATAAATACAGTATATTATACAGCATTATTCACATGTGAATAACATAAATACAGTCTATTATACAGCATTATTCACATGTGAATAATATAAATACAGTCTATTATACAGCATTATTCATATGTGAATAATATAAATAAAGTCTATTATACAGCATTATTCACATGTGAATAATATAAATAAAGTCTATTATACAGCATTATTCACATGTGAATAATATAAATACAGTCTATTATACAGCATTATTCACATGTGAATAACATAAAAAAGTCTATTATACAGCATTATTCACATGTGAATAACATAAATACAGTCTATTATACAGCATTATTCACATGTGAATAACATAAAGTATTATACAGCATTATTCACTTGTGAATAACATAAATAGTCTATTATACAGCATTATTCACATGTGAATAATGTAAATACAGTATATTATACAGCATTATTCACATGTGAATAATGCTGTATAATAGACTGTATTTACATTATTCACATGTGAATAATGCTGTATAATACTTTGTTATTCACATGTGAATAATATAAATAAAGTCTATTATACAGCATTATTCACATGTGAATAATATAAATACAGTCTATTATACAGCATTATTCACATGTGAATAACATAAAAAAAGTCTATTATACAGCATTATTCACATGTGAATAATATAAATACAGCCTATTATACAGCATTATTCACATGTGAATAATATAAATACAGTATATTATACAGCATTATTCACATGTGAATAACATAAATACAGTCTATTATACAGCATTATTCACATGTGAATAACATAAAAAAGTCTATTATACAGCATTATTCACATGTGGATAACATAAATAAAGTATTATACAGCATTATTCACATGTGAATAATATAAATACAGTCTATTATACAGCATTATTCACATGTGAATAATATAAATACAGTCTATTATACAGCATTATTCACATGTGAATAATATAAATGCAGTCTATTATACAGCATTATTCACATGTGAATAATATAAAATAGTCTATTATACAGCATTATTCACATGTGAATAACATAAATAAAGTCTATTATACAGCATTATTCACATGTGAATAATATAAATACAGTCTATTATACAGCATTATTCACATGTGAATAATATAAATAGTCTATTATACAGCATTATTCACATGTGAATAATATAAATACAGCCTATTATACAGCATTATTCACATGTGAATAATATAAATACAGTATATTATACAGCATTATTCACATGTGAATAACATAAATACAGTCTATTATACAGCATTATTCACATGTGAATAACATAAAAAAGTCTATTATACAGCATTATTCACATGTGGATAACATAAATAAAGTATTATACAGCATTATTCACATGTGAATAATATAAATACAGTCTATTATACAGCATTATTCACATGTGAATAATATAAATACAGTCTATTATACAGCATTATTCACATGTGAATAATATAAATGCAGTCTATTATACAGCATTATTCACATGTGAATAATATAAAATAGTCTATTATACAGCATTATTCACATGTGAATAACATAAATAAAGTCTATTATACAGCATTATTCACATGTGAATAATATAAATAGTCTATTATACAGCATTATTCACATGTGAATAATATAAATAGTCTATTATACAGCATTATTCACATGTGAATAATATAAATACAGTCTATTATACAGCATTATTCACATGTGAATAATATAAATAGTCTATTATACAGCATTATTCACATGTGAATAATATAAATACAGTCTATTATACAGCATTATTCACATGTGAATAATATAAATACAGTCTATTATACAGCATTATTCACATGTGAATAACATAAATAAAGTCTATTATACAGCATTATTCACATGTGAATAACATAAATAGTCTATTATACAGCATTATTCACATGTGAATAATATAAATACATTATACATTTACGGTACATGTACCGTAAATGTATATACTGTATATACATTTATGCTGTCATGAGTTTTATTTTAATCAGAATAATCCCACTTTTGAATTTGAATTCATCATAATTGATAATAGCTATTGCTCGCTTTCTTAACTTACTCTAAAAGAGCCCAATATTTAGACACAAATGCAATTTTATTGTCAGAACGTCATACAGTACCATTTTTTAAATGTCTTACTTGAATGCACGTTATTCACTTGCTGAATACGTAGAAACCGTTTTATCTTAAATCCCAACTGGGAGTATTTTTGGTGAAAGTTGCCAGCCAGCAAACAAGTTGGAGTCACTAACTCATCTTCGCACTGTTGTATGCATTCACCTGATCACTAACCGTAGTACGAACCTTTCACGATTAAGATAAGGAGCATGCCCAGTCCAAATAAAAATGCCTGATTATTCTGCGTGTATACATGATTAATACGATCATTTTTTTGGGATTAATCACATGAGTAAACCTGTTATTTTTGACAGCAAGCATGCAAGTGACGTTTGGGCCTGTGTGCGTTTGTATAAAGATCTCATTTGACTTGTAATCCAAACAGTCAGCTGATAAAAAAATCAGCTATATTAAAAGAAAAAAAAAGTAATTTGGTCTAATTCGGCCTGCATAGTCTTTATGAGCGCCAAATGTCAGCAAAATCTATCATTTTGATGAAAACTTGTTTGTTCCATTTTTGAGATGAGAGGTTCTCCATCAGTCGCTTCTGAAGTTGTCTGTTTTTTTATGTCACGAAGGATAAACCTCCTTCCTCAAGGACACGATATCCTGTACTGGATAATATACACCCACTTTGAAACAGGCAGTGAAATTAGTGAACAATGGTATAACATGAAACCATAAATATTATACATTAAATATATCAAACAATATTATACAAACCCCGTTTCAATATGAGTTGGGAAATTGTGTTAGATGTAAATATAAACAGAATACAATGATTTGCAAATCCTTTTCAAGCCATATTCAGTTGAATATGCTACAAAGACAACATATTTGATGTTCAAACTGGTAAATAATCATTAACTTTAGGATTTGATGGCAGCAACACGTGACAAAGAAGTTGGGAAAGGTGGCAATAAATACTGATAAAGTTGAGGAATGCTCATCAAACACTTATTTGGAACATCCCACAGGTGTGCAGGCTAATTGGGAACAGGTGGGTGCCATGATTGGGTATAAAAACAGCTTCCCAAAAAATGCTCAGTCTTTCACAAGAAAGGATGGGGCGAGGTACACCACTTTGTCCACAACTGCGTGAGCAAATAGTCAAACAGTTTAAGAACAACGTTTCTCAAAGTGCAATTGCAAGAAATGTAGGGATTTCAACATCTACGCTCCGTAATATCATCAAAAGGTTCAGAGAATCTGGAGAAATCACTGCACGTAAGCGGCATGGCCGGAAACCAACATTGAATGACCGTGACCTTCCATCCCTCAGACGGCACTGTATCAAAAACCCACATCAATCTCTAAAGGATATCACCACATGGGCTCAGGAACACTTCAGAAAACCACTGTCAGTAA
This sequence comes from Entelurus aequoreus, assembly GCF_033978785.1. Classification (NCBI taxonomy): domain Eukaryota; kingdom Metazoa; phylum Chordata; class Actinopteri; order Syngnathiformes; family Syngnathidae; genus Entelurus; species Entelurus aequoreus. The sequence goes on from NC_084736.1 coordinate 4,141,443, forward strand.
CTACAGTTGGTCGCTACATCTGTAAGTGCAAGTTAAAGCTCTACTATGCAAAGCGAAAGCCATTTATCAACAACACCCAGAAACGCCGCCGGCTTCTCCGGGCCCGAGATCATCTAAGATGGACTCATGCAAAGTGGAAAAGTGTTCTGTGGTCTGACGAGTCCACATTTCAAATTGTTTTTGGAAATTTTCGACACCGTGTCATCCGGACCAAAGGGGAAGCGAACCATCCAGACTGTTATCGACGCAAAGTTCAAAAGCCAGCATGTGTGATGGTATGGGGGTGCATTAGTGCCCAAGACATGGGTAACTTACACATCTGTGAAGGCACCATTAAAGGCCTACTGAAATGATTTTTTTAAATTTTTAAACGGGAATAGCAGATCCATTCTGTGTGTCATACTTGATCATTTCGCGATATTGCCATATTTTTGCTGAAAGGATTTAGTAGAGAAAATCGACGATAAAGTTTGCAACTTTTGCTCGCTGATAAAAAAAAAAAGCCTTGCCTGTAGCGGAAGTAGTGTGACGTCACAGGAGCTAGTATTCCTCACAATTCCCCGTTGTTTACAATGGAGTGAGAGAGATTCGGACCGAGAAAGTGATGATTACCCCATTAATTTGAGCGAGGATGAAAGATTCGTAGATGAGGAACGTTACAGTGAAGGACTTGAGAGGCAGTGATGGACGTATCTTTTTTCGCTCTGACCGTAACTTAGGTACAAGCTGGCTCATTGGATTCCACACTCTCTCCTTTTTTTATTGTGGATCACGGATTTGTATTTTAAACCACCTGGGATACTATATCCTCTTGAAAATGAGAGTCGAGAACGCGAAATGGACGTTCAGTGCCTTTTATCTCCACGACAATACATCGGCGAAATGCTTTAGCTACGAGCTAACGTGATAGCATCGTGCTTTAACTGCATATAGAAACAAAAAAATAAACCCCTGACTGGAAGTATAGATAGAAAATCAACAATACTATTAAACCGTGGACATGTAAATACACGGTTAATGCTTTCCAGGCTGGTGAAGGTTAACAATGCTGTGCTAACGACGCCATTGAAGCTAACTTAGCAACGGGACCTCACAGAGCTATGCTAAAAACATTAGCTCTCCACCTACGCCAGCAAGCCCTCATCTACTCATCAACACCCGTGCTCACCTGCGTTCCAGCGATCGGCAGAAGGACGAAGGACTTCACCCGGTGCGTTTGGCGGCCCGGAGACGTAGGAAGTCAAGGTGAGGTCGGCGGCTAGCGCTCCAACAAAGTCCTCCTGGTTGTGTTGCTGTAGTCCGCTGCTAATACACCGATCCCACCTACAACTGTCTTCTTTGCAGCCTTCATTGTTCATTAAACAAATTGCAAAAGATGTCCAGAATACTGTGGAATTATGAAATGAAAACAGAGCTTTTTGTATAGGATTCTACGGGTACCATAACTTCCGTTACTCTGACTTCGTAACGCGCATACGTCGTCATACCGCGACGTTTCAGCCGGATATTTCCCGGGAAGTTTAAAATGTCACTTTATAAGTTAACCCGGCCGTATTGGCATGTGTTGCAATGTTAAGATTTCATCATTGATATATAAACTATCAGACTGCGTGGTCGGTAGTAGTGGCTTTCAGTAGGCCTTTAATGCTGAAAGGTACATACAGGTTTTGGAACAACATATGCTGCCATCTAAGCGCCGTCTTTTTCATGGACGCCCCTGCTTATTTCAGCAAGACAATGCCAAGCCACATTCAGCACGTGTTACAACAGCGTGGCTTCGTAAAAAAAAGAGTGCGGGTACTTTCCTGGCCCGCCTGCAGTCCAGACCTGTCTCCCATGGAAAATGTGTGGCGCATTATGAAGCGTAAAATACCACAGCGGAGACCCCCGGACTGTTGGACGACTGAAGCTCTACATAAAACAAGAATGGGAAAGAATTCCACTTTCAAAGCTTCAACAATTATTTTCCTCAGTTCCCAATCGTTTATTGAGTGTTGCTAAAAGAAAAGGTGATGTAACACAGTGGTGAACATGCCCTTTCCCAACTACTTTGGCACGTGTTGAAGCCATGAAGTTCTAAGTTAATTATTATTTGCAAAAAAAAAATAAAGTTTATGAGTTAGAACATCAAATATGTTGTCTTTGTAGTGCATTCAATTGAATATGGCTTGAAAAGGATTTGCAAATCATTGTATTCCGTTTATATTTACATCTAACACCATTTCCCAACTCATATGGAAACGGGGTTTGTAAACTCCTGTCTACTATGAGCAAATATGGTATTATTGGTTTTGCCGTGTTAAAATTCATGATGGCTTAACTCCAACGCATAATATCAATTATAATGGAATAGTTTGAAAAGAAAACGAAGCTTTGGAATTCCCACTGTGAATGGCGACATCTAAAGTGTGTGGTGTTCTCTTTCCTGCCAGCGGTGTCCATGGTGTTTGTGGTGTTTGTGGTGTTGGGGTGCCTTTGTCGCAAATGGAAGAAAGACAGGTGACATGAGGCTCTTTAAATTTCTCCTCCCACTTTACTGTCAAGATGTTTTCTAGTAATGTGTTTTTTCTGTATGGCAGAACGCAAAGTGATGCAACATTTCCTGAATATCTGAAAACAATGATCCAAGAAAGGTGAGCACACATTTGCGTAACAATATTCTCAAATGTATTTTTTTTTTTAAAAAAAGAATGTTTACTGTTACAAATACGCCGTCAGGCTGAATAGATGACAAAGTGACACTGGTCAGGGGCTCAGTGATTGTTTTTTTTTATAAAGAAAACTTGTTGCTTCTCAAAACCGATAACATGTCTTACCTATTTTTTTTTTTTTTTAAATTAAATTTAAACAAGTAAAATTATTTTTTTTAAATTACACATTTGAAACACTTCCTTGAGGTCTACATAACATTTAATAGTGCTGCTTTGGTCAACATTTTGCATGGATTTCGTTTTACAGATCATCTTCAAGCCGTCTGACTCTTCGGAAAACACAAGGGCTGCACAATTTTGAGAAAAAAAACCTAATTGCCATTTTTCTCTCCAAATTTGATGTTTATATTTTATACACATGCTTATATCTAATAATAAGTGAAATAATGGAATTATATTCATGTAGCGAGACTCAAAGCGCTTTACATAGTGAAACCAGTTATCTACATCTTTGAAGGGGAACTGCACTTGTTAGGTTCAAACACTGATGACATCTATTAAGCAAGACAAGAAGCAAGGAATTAAACAGAGACAGAATTAAATTTGGCTCAATTGAGGAGAGATGTCTGGACTGTACTCTTGCACAGTCTCACCACGCTCTGACGAACGATTGTACGCCTCCTCTTTTATTTGGACTTTCCCTGACTACATGGCAACAGCTGTTTCTAAGGGACGGGGGTCGTAAACAGCCATTG
>NC_084736.1:4154848-4174848 GCF_033978785.1 Entelurus aequoreus
GGTATCGATTCACGTAAAATCCAACGGTGCCATATTTCAATACCGTTGTTGTCCGGTTGCACACCCGACCGAGTCAAACCCTCGAGAAGCACTTAGAGACCTGGGCATTCTGCGGCCCGCGGGCCGCATCCGGCCCTTTGTGCGTCCCTGTCCGGCCCGCGTGAGGCCAATTATAAATTACAAAATAAATTTTAAAAAGTATCTATGTCGAGTGTGCAATACAACTGTGCTGCTTTTATTTTGAAAAGTATTATTTATGGGCGTGTGTCCGTGTCTCAAGGTTGGCAAGTATGACACTCCACAATATATAATAAATACATAAAGCAATATTGCCCCCTTGTGGAACTGTGCCGTCACAACTCCCTCCTCCAACCCATAACAGTCCTGACTTAAACGTGTGGACAATGCTGAAGAAACAAGTCCATGTCGGAAAACCAACTAATTTGCACCCATTTTCAATTGTCAAGAGGAGTGGTCAAGTGGTCAAGCAGAAGCTGGTGGATGGCTACCAAAAAGCGCCTTATTGCAGGTAAACTTGCCAAGGGACATGTAAGCAAATATTAACATTGCTGTATGTATACTTTTGACCCCTCACATTTTCAGTAGCGTCCAAAAAGAAACTTGTGGATTGTGTATGACAGGCACAATTAAAAAGAGTGCAGATCCCCTTCCACACCTGCGACTCACTTCCCCAGGCCTCTGTTGTGTTGAAAGCGATGGTCCTGCTGTCTTGGAGCCGCAGCGTCATCCGTTGCTTTGCCGGCTGGCTGTGTGGAAAAAGGCACAGAGGAGAGCAATAATAATGTGACGGCGCTGACGTGAAACATGAGTCACTGACTGAGCGCCTCGGAAGACAAAGACGGAGCGTTTCGTCTGAACTCCCTTCCAAAAAGAAACATTTTTATTTTTTCCGTTTCGTTGCAAGTACAAGAAGTCATCCGTCGTAGCGCTCTTGAACAACCGGCGTCCCCTATTTATTTACACGGTAGTTAGGAATAAAGTGGTTCTTATGTACACGCGTTATAGTGCCGTGGGTCACAACCACACACAGGAAACAAGTCCACTTCAGCTGGCTATGTTCTAACAGCAGACACAGGAGGACCCCCACCCGGGATGCAACACCCTCAGCAAAAACCATAGCAAGGCAGTCATGTCACTTTTTAGCAAACAGGCGGAGCAGGGGCAAGGTTCTGGGCGGTGGCTGGCACCCCCCAAAAAGGAAACAAAGGCAACTCCACGGAATTGTCTTCCAGGTGAAACTGTTCAATAACGAGCACCTCTGGAAAAAAGTCCGTGTCCGTGGTCTGGCTCAATAAAAGATATTTTTTTGGCAACAATGAAGAGACATTTTGAACTTCTAACAGCGACCTACACGACTCCACGCGTCGCCACGGCGGCTAGCTATCAAAGGACGATTGGTACCAAAGGGCAAAGGAGCAAATACAAAATGATATTGGTTGTCGTAACAAAGTTCCGAAAGGTAAAGAAGGGCGGGGGTCGGTACATTCAGAGTGCTGGACTTGGCCTTAAGGTACCAAAGGAACCGGGAAGGACTCGGATCAACGCTCCTTAAATAGTCAAAGGCTTCTTCAGCTAAGTGAGTGGTGACTCCCCCCTCGGGGTGAATGTTTGCTCAAGAGAAGAAAAGGCAACCAAACGAGCAGGAGGCGAAGAGACGCCAGGACCTTCGGTCTCTTCTCTGGGCCGGTGGTCACAGGCTGGTGACCAGCTGCATCTGTCCGTCCCCCTCGTTGTGGGCTGGCTCCTGAGCCTGCTGGTCCCCGCTCGGTCGCCGCAGCGGGGCCTGGTAGAAGGTCTGCATGGGGGCCCCTCGGGAGCCCCAGGCGGGCCTCCCGGAACTGTAGTACAGTTCCTCGGGGGGCTGGGCCGATCGCGGCACCACCTCCAGCGGCTCGGGACTGCTGTCCGGGTAGGGAGAGTCTCGCAGGTTGGTGATGCTCGTGTATAAGGAGTCACGGGCCGGCGAATCGGGCGCCCTGGTGCCGCCCTGCCCGCTGGGGCCGAGACTCTCAGTGAGGTCGGCCGTGTAGCTCTCCGACTCCTCCGGGTCGCTCTGGTAGAGGACCGATTGGGCGCGTTGCAACAGCAGCGGCTCCTCCAGAGCTTTGTAAAGCAGCTCCACATCCTGCGGGGTGCGCTGCCGTCCAAAGTCCTCATCTTGGTTTGCGCCCGTCTCCGGCCCGGCCCCCGTGGCTCCTCCCCGAAGCCCCCGGGCCAGGCTTCCGTCCCCTCCCGCGTTCCCTCCTCTCAGGTTGTTGTGCACGAGCTCGGAGATGATCATCTTCTCGAAGGCGGCGGCGTCGGAGAGATTGCGCCGGACACCTCCGCCACCGCCGCCACCCAGGGTCTCTGAGCCGCGGGGGTTGAGAAGAGGCGGGGGGCTCTCCCGGGTCCCGCCGCTTAGGAAGTCACAGCTGCCCCCGCCCCCAGGAGCACCGTGCAGGGAGTAGCTGTTGTTGAAGTTGCCGTTCAGAGGCAGGGTCTCCATCCCGCAGGGGTCGCGGTTCTTGGATGTGATTTCTGGAGCCAAACACAGGACACACAGGAGGGTTACCTCACCTGGAAAACATCTGCCAGTTGATAAGGAGGAGGAGAAGAAGACTTACTCGGGTCTCGGAAAGTTCCTGTCCATCCGAGAGAACATGTTGCGAAGCAGATATAGAAAGACGAAAAGTGTCATTTATGCAACATTAACTTGATCAATTCATTTTTAAAGCGTTTTGAATGGCCGCCATTAGTGGGATGAGAAATCTATCAGCCATCTTTACATCTTTCTCACTCTCAAACTGACAGACTTCAGCAACACACCAGTTCAAAAACAACTTCCTTTTATGAGCTTTTGACCTTTTGTCCAAACGCTGGCTTTGAGTCGATGAAACAAAGTGTTAATGTGACCGGAGACAATTTCAACTTTGCTTGTTTTCTAACAACTTTCTGCTTTTCCTTCAACACTTTCAAACTTCTCATGTTAGGTTCGGTGTTGGGTCTCATGATTTATATTTTTACAACACATCTGCGCATCGATCTAGTGATACGTGACATTTTTCGGACCATCGGGCAACGCGGATTGAAAGGCGCATTAAAGCGGTCATATTATGATTTATTTTACTACCGTATTTTCCGGACTATAAGGCGCACTTGAAGTCATTTCATTTTCTAAAAACTCGACAGTGCGCCTCATAACCCGGTGCGCCTAATGTACGGGATCATTTTGGTTGTGCTTACCGACCTCAATTCTATTTTATTTGGTCCACGGTGAAATGATAAGTGTAAACAGTAGATGGCAGTCACACATATATACATATATATATACATACAGTATATATATAAATATATATATACATATATACATACATACAGTATATATATATATATATATATATATTTTATGTATAATATATGTATATATATACATATATATATATATATATGTATATATATATATATATATATGTATAAGTATATATATATATACATATATATATATATATATATATATATATATATATGTATATATATATACATATATATATATATATATACATATATATATATATACATATATTATACATACAGTATATATATAAATATATATATATATACATATATATATATATACATATATTATACATACAGTATATATATAAATATATATATACATATATATATATACATACATATACTGTATGTATGTATGTATATATGTATATATATATATATATATATATATATATATATATATATACATATATAATATATACAGTATATATATAAATATATATATACATATATAATATATACAGTATATATATAAATATATATATACATATATACATACAGTACATATATAAATATATATATACATATATATAAATATATATATATATACATATATAATACATACAGTATATATATAAGTATATATATACATATATACATACAGTACATATATAAATATATATATACATATATATAAAAATAAAAAAAAAATTTAAAAAAATAAATATATATATATATATAAATATATATATACATATATACATACATACATACAGTATATGTATATATATATATATATATATATATATATATATATATATATATATATATATATATATATATATATATATATATATATATATATGTATATATATGTATATATATACATATATATAAATATATATATACATATATGTACATACATACATACATACAGTATATGTATGTATATATATATATATATACATATATATGTATATATATATGTATATATATATACATATATATATATACATACAGTATTTATATAAATATATATACATACATACATACAGTATATATATATAAATATATATACATACAGTATATATATATATAAATATATATACATATATACATACAGTATATATATATATATATAAATATATATACATACAGTATATATATATAAATATATATACATATATACATATAGTATATATATATAAATATATATACATATATACATACAGTATATACATATATATATATATATATATATATATATATACATATATATATATATATATATATATATATATATATATATATATATATATATATATATATATATATATATATATATATATATATATATATATATATATATATATATATATATATATATATATATATTCCTCATGCACTAATTAACTGAAAAAGTGTGCACTTGATGTCATGTTATTGATGTGAAAATGCAATTTTAGGATTTGCCTGAGCGGCTAGGAAACACCGAGAGTAACAAGCGGTAGAAATTGGATTAGTAAGGACAGATTTTAAAAAATTATAATAAAAAAATAAAAAGTTATTTATTTATTTTTTTTAAACTTGGAGACCCCCGCTCGAGGTAATGTTGACATTTTCATAGCCGACAAAGAAATGGACTTGGAAATGTCACAAGAAAACAAGAAATAACAACTAAACAGAAATGATCATTATCAGCTCATGAAAAAAATCATATTTTGTTATTAAAAACAATGAATATATATTCACACACACACAAAAAGTACCGAAAATTGGTACCGTTTAGTATCGGTAAATGGTACCCTATCGGTTCAAATGTGAGCGGTACTCATCCCTAATTACACAGCAGGACTAAGTTTTTGCTCATTTCTTTAAATGGCTTGACAACACTCATTTGAATAATGAAGTGTTTCCTACTTCCTGTTGAATTGTCTTAGCCGTGCAGGCTGCTTAGTAGAGGCGGACGGACAGGCAGCTCCTGCCAACGCCACTATTGTATCGCCGGAATTACATGACCGCATTCATCTCGGGATACTGCAACATGTCAGTTATATATATACCAGTATCAGACACCTTGGTATCCATATTTAGGTATCCATTTGCCAGTGTACAAACAAGCTTTAATGGATCATGTGACCAAGCATGTCAATTCTGGGCTAGGATTGTTGCATGTGTGGCGCTCATTAGTTGTGATTGCACCGCTGAACATTCACTTCTCAGCTTAGCAAGAAGAAAACACTTCCTGGTGATTCCTGGCTATCAAAGTCACAGACAAACTTCACTTTTCAGATTGTGCTTCGGAAATGAGGCCAGATGGCCAAGTTAGTCTCTTTGTTTGTTCAGTCGGGGCAATTGCAGCACAACAAGACGGGCGTGTGCATAGGAAGCACACAACACACACACACACACACACACACACATACACACACTCACTATTGTCTTTGTTACCTTCTTGAGACCTGAGAAAAAATGGCTACCTCTTTAGGACCAGCCTTTCTAGATATATAAAGATGTGTATTTACAACATTAATAATATATACATACTATGCAAATATAGAAAAAGCTTGTTATGAAAAAATTGTTGGAATTTCACAAGAAAAAGGTCACAATTTCACAAGAAAAACTTTTGAGTTTTGGCGGTATTATAATAAAAGTCGTCATTTTACTCAATGCAAGTCAAAATTTTACAAGAAAATATACATATTTATTTATTTTTTTAAATTAATTTTGGCCAAAGGGGGCGCATTTCAATATCTTGCACACACTTGTTATTTCATATGTTGACCTTTTAAAAGCGACACTATTGGGACCATGATTTATGTCATCACTTGTTCACACCTCCTCATATGGAAGATACTTTTCCTTCTTCATGTCTCAAGAAGGGTGGAAAACACACACACACACACACACACACACACACACACACACACACACACACACACACACACACACACACACACACACACACACACACACACACACACACACACACACACACACACACACACACACACACACACACTCACTATTGTCTTTGTTACCTTCCTGAGACCTGAGAAAAATGCGTACCTCTTTAGGACCAGCCTTTCTAGATATATAAAGATGTGTATTTACAACATTAATAATATATACATACTATGCAAATATAAAAAAAGCTTGTTATGAAAAAGGAGTTGGAATTTCACAAGAAAAAGGTCACAATTTCACAAGAAAACCTTTTGAGTTTTGGCAGTATTATAATAAAAGTCATCATTTTACTCAACGCAAGTCAAAATTTGCAATATTACAGAAACAGAAAGAATATGAGAATTTTTCCAAATTTCATACGAAAACTTTAAAATGTTGCCAATATTATAATAATAATCTGAATTTTTCTCAGCAAAATTTTGAGAAAAGTCATAATTTTACTCAAAAAATGTCACTATTTTACAAGAACAACAAATAAATTGGCAACATTGTGATAAAAGTCAGAATTTTATACGACACATGTCAACATTTTGCATTAAGTAATAATTTTACATAAAAAAGTAATAATTTTACATAAAAAAGTAATATAAAAAAGTAATTATTTTACATAAAAAAGTAATAATTTTACATAAAAAAGTAATTATTTTACATAAAAAAGTAATAATTTTACATAAAAAAGTAATATAAAAAAGTAATTATTTTACATAAAAAAGTAATAATTTTACATAAAAGTAATAATTTTACATAAAAAAAGTAATAATTTTACGAGAAAATATTGCAATATTACAGAAACAGAAAGAATATGATAAAATTATTCCCAATTTTATAAGAAAAAAAAGTCGACATATTGTGAGAAAAAGACTGTTTTTAGTTCATTTTTTGGGGGGGGAATTTCTTGTTTGTAATTGTTTTTTAATCTTCATTATTTACTTCAAGTTATTACAGTATGTCTCTATATACATTGTATTTATTTTCTTTTTTTAAATTTTGGCCAAAGGGGGCGCATTTCAATTTCTTACACACACTTGTTATTTCATATGCTGACCATTAGATGCAATGTTATTGATTGATGTCATCACTTGTTCACACCTCCTCATATGGAAGATACTGTTCCTTCTTCATGTCTCAAGAAGGGTGTAAATACAAGTACACGCACACACACACACGGACAGAGGGGAGGAGCTAACCGGTAGAGTTGAAGACCCCGGGTGAGGGTGAGGGTGAGGGTGGGGTGAAGCTGTCAGCCAGTAAGGTGTTGTAAGGAGACGTCCCGCTGCGAGTCTGCAACACGGGGTTTGCCAGAAGGTGGTTCCCCATGGCTGCTGTGGTGTGTCAACAACAACAACAATTAGTACGGCACACCGATTGAACAATTCCTACTGTCACTGAATGCACCATTTAATAGCTTATCATTACAATGCTGCTATGTTTATATTCATCACATTGCTACAGGGCTGGGACATTACTTTGACTCAGGGGCCACATTTTGGTGGGGGGGGCGCTATTTCTGATTTGTAGGAACATTCATACAAAATATCACAATAATGTCGGATGTCCACCATTCTACCAAAAGCGTAGATGACCATAGTAACTCATTAGATGACCATAGTAACTAATTAGATGACCATAGTAACTAATTAGATGACCATAGTAACTCATTAGATGACCATAGTAACTAAATAGATGACCATAGTAACTAATTAGATGACCATAGTAACTCATTAGATGAGCATAGTAACTCATTAGATGAGCATAGTAACTAGTATATCATTAGTATAGTTGAAGGTGATTATAAAACATGAGTGACATCATAATTGCAGCTACACAACATCTAAACTAATGATTATGGAATGTTTGTCGGGCCAGCTTGAAAAGTTTATCCGGCCTTTGTTTGTTCAGGCCTGCCTTAGATGATGTCATTTCTCTTACCGGATTACCCACAAACCCTATCTAAAAACCTTACTGTGACACTTTATCCTGGTATTTCCCTTCACAAACACGATGACCTGGCACACATTAAACACAGGAAGTAAGACTAGATAAGCTCCACCTCTCCCTACTGCACGTGTGAAAGGGTGATGTCACAATAACCACACACATCCGCAAAAACACCTAAAACTACACCCGTATTTACATTTGTGCATTCCATTCAGACGGGCTTGTTTTGGTTTCATGGAGTTATTATAACAAAATAAGAAATAACAAGTGTGTGGAAGAATTTGACGTGCTCCCCCTCTGGCCAACATATGAAATAACAAGTGTGTGTAAGAATTTGACGTGCTCCCCCTCTGGTCAACATATGAAATAACAAGTGTGTGTAAGAATTTGAAGTGTTTCCCCTCTGGTCAACATATGAAATAACAAGTGTGTGTAAGAATTTGAAGTGTTTCCCCTCTGGTCAACATACGTAATAACAAGTGTGTTTAAGAAATTGAAATGCGCTCCCTTTGGCCAAAAATTTATTTAAAAAAATAAATATGTATAAAGAGACATACTGTAATAACTTGAAGTAAATAATGAAGATTAAAAACAAAAAAAAATAAAAATAACTTATAGCAGTCTTTTTCTCACAATGTGTCGACTTTTTTCTTATAAAATTGGGAACAATTTCTCATATTATTTCTGTTTCTGTAATATTGCAATATTTTTGTGTAAAATGATTACTTTTTTATGTAAAATTATTACTTTTTAATGCAAAATGGCGACATATGTCGTATAAAATTCTGACTTTTGTCACGATATTGTCGATTTTTTTGTTGTTCTTGTAAAATAGTTAGATTTTTTGGAGTAAACTTATGACTTTTGTCACAATATTGACAATTTTTTTGTTGTTCTTGTGAAATAGTGACATTTTTAAAATTAAAATTATGACTTTATTAACAATATTGCCGATTTTTTTGTTGTTCTTGTAAAATACTGACGTTTTTTGAGTAAAATAATGACTTTTGTCACAATATTGCCGTTTTTTTGTTGTTCTTGTAAACTGGTGAATTTTTAAAAATTAAAATTAGGACTTTATTCACAATATTGCCGATTTTTTTGTTGTTCTTGTAAAATACTGACATTTTTTGGAGTAAAATTATGACTTTTGTCACAATATTGACAATTTTTTTGTTGTTCTTGTGAAAGAGTGACATTTTTTTGAGTAAAATTATGACTTTTGTCATAATATTGACAATTTTTTTGTTGTTCTTGTAAAATACTGACATTTTTTTAGTAAAATTATGACTTTTGTCACAATATTGCCGATTTTGTTGTTGTTGTAAAATAGTTACATTTTTTGGAGTAAACTTATGACTTTTGTCACAATATTGACAATTTTTTTGTTGTTCTTGTAAAATACTGACATTTTTTTGAGTAAAATGATGACTTTTGTCACAATATTGCCGATTTTTTTGTTGTTCTTGTATAATAGTTAAATTTTTTGGAGTAAACTTATGACTTTTGTCACAATATTGACAATTTTTTTGTTGTTCTTGTAAAATACTGACATTTTTTTTAGTAAAATTATGACTTTTGTCACAATATTGCCGATTTTTTTGTTGTTCTTGTAAAATAGTTAAATTTTTTGGAGTAAACTTATGACCTTTGTCACAATATTGACCATTTTTTTGTTGTTCTTGTGAAATAGTGACATTTTTTTTTGGTAAAAATATGACTTTTGTCACAATATTGCCGATTTCTTTGTTGTTCTTGTAAAATAGTGATTTAAAAAAAAAATACAATTATGAATTTTTCACAATATTGCAGATTTTTTTGTTGTTCTTGTAAAATAGTTAAATTTTTTGGAGTAAACTTATGACTTTTGTCACAATATTGACAATTTTTTTGTTGTTCTTGTGAAATAGTGACATTTTTTTTGGTAAAATTATGACTTTTGTCACAATATTGCCGATTTGTTTGTTGTTCTTGTAAAATAGTGATTTTTTTTTTAATACAATTATGACTTTTGTCACAATATTGCCGATTTTTTTGTTGTTCTTGTAAAATAGTGACATTTTTTGGAGTAAACTTATGACTTTTGTCACAATATTGACAATTTTTTTGTTGTTCTTGTATAATAGTAAAATTTTTTGGAGTACAATTATGACTTTTGTCACAATATTGACCATTTTTTTGATGTTCTTGTGAAATAGTGACATTTTTTTTGGGTAAAATTATGACTTTTGTCACAATATTGCCAATTTTTTTGTTGTTCTTGTAAAATAGTTACATTTTTTGGAGCAAACTTATGACTTTTGTCACAATATTGCCGATTTCTTTGTTGTTCTTGTAAAATAGTGATTTAAAAAAAAATACAATTATGAATTTTGTCACAATATTGCAGATTTTTTTGTTGTTCTTGTAAAATAGTTAAATTTTTTGGAGTAAACTTATGACTTTTGTCACAATATTGACAATTTTTTTGTTGTTCTTGTGAAATAGTGACATTTTCTTTTGGTAAAATGATGACTTTTGTCACAATATTGCCGATTTTTTGTTGTTCTTGTAAAATAGTGAATTTTTTTAAATACAATTATGACTTTTGTCACAATATTGCAGATTTTTTTGTTGTTCTTGTAAAATAGTTAAATTTTTTGGAGTAAACTTATGACTTTTGTCACAATATTGACAATTTTTTTGTTGTCCTTGTGAAATAGTGACTTTTTTTTTGGTAAAATTATGACTTTTGTCACAATATTGTCGATTTTTTTGTTGTTCTTGTAAATTAGTGATATTTTTTGGAGTAAAATTATGACTTTTTTCACAATATTGCTGTTTTTTTTGTTGTTCTTGTAAAACAGTAAACATTTTTTGAGTAAAATTATGACTTTTGTCACAATATTGCCGATTTTTTTGTTCTTGTAAAATACTGACATTTTTTGAGTAAAATTATGACTCTTGTCATAATTTTGCAGAGTAAAATTCCGATTATTAATATAATATTGCCAAAATGTGAACGTTTTCTTATAAAATTGTGACTTTTGTCGGGTATAATGACGACTCTTTTCATAAAGTTGCCAACATTTTAAGCTTTTCTTGTGAAATTGCGACGGTTATTGGGTAAAATTCCAACTTTTATCATAATATTGCACAAATGTTCAGTTTTTCTTGTACAAATTTGACTTGCGTTGTGTAAAATTCCCACTTTTATTATAATACTGCCAAAATTCCAAGTTTTTCTTGTGAAATTGTGACCATTTTCTTGTGAAATTCCAACTCCTTTTTCACAACAATCTTTTTTATATGTGCATAGTATGTATATATTATTAATGTTGTAAATACACATCTTTATATATCTAGAAAGGCTGGTCCTAAAGAGGGAGGCATTTTTCTCCGGTCTCAAGAAGGTAACAAATACAAGCGTGTGAACAAGGTCAGAGTGAGGATGTGATGCCAGGCCTGAGGCAAACCTGTGCGGCAAGAAATGCCTTGAAGTAGCGGGCGGCGCGGAAACCCTCATAAACACTTGACTAGTTAGTCATCGATGGACTTCTTCCTTCAACGTCCGCTCTGAACACACTTACCCTCTTTTTTCCCCCCTTCCGAACACCGCAAATTAAAGCGACTACTCCCTTTTGTCAAGGGGATTCCCAATCTGCCGGCTTGGAATGTGCAGAAGAAGTAGGGCAACTGTGTGTAGTCAGCACCTTGTTGCCATGGAGACGCTGTGTTGGGCCTTATCAAACAAATGTAATTTAACTATTTACTGACTTTTTCCCCCGCCAGCTCACATCTCACATACTGTAAGTGCAAATCATGTATTGCGAAACTTTTTGGTACTTTCCTAAATAAAGGGGACCACAAAAAAATTTCTTTATTGTCTTTATTTGAACAACAAACGTTAGTGTACATGAAACATATGTTTATTATTGTAATGTAGTCCTTAAATAAAATGTTGAACATACTAGACAACTTGTCTTTTAGTAGTAAGTAAACAAACAAAGACTCCTAATTAGTCTATGCAGTAACATATTGTGTCATTTATACACCTATTATTTTGTACACACTATGAGGGACAAACTGTAAAAAATGATTATTAATCTACTTGTTCATTTACTGCTTATTTTTTGTTTGAACATGTTCTATCTACACTTCTGTTCAAATGTAATAATCACTTATTCTTCTCTTCTTTGATACTTGACATTAGTTTTGGATGATACCACACATTTAGGTATGGATCCGTATTTCCTGACTTTATAAACATAAAATGAATATGTAAAATTATTACTTTTTAAAGCAAAATGGTGACATCTGTCATGTAAAATTCTGACTTTTATCACAACATTGCCAATTTTTGTGTTGTACTTGTAAAACAGTGACATTTTTTGGGTAAAATTACGACTTTTGTCATAATTTTGCCAAGTAAAATTCAGATTATTATTATAATATTGCCAAAAATTTTCTGTTTTCTTATAAAATTGTGACTTTTGTCGAGTAAATTTACAACTCTTTTAATAAAATTGCCAAAATGTTGAGCTGTTCTTGTAAAATGGCGACTGTTATTGAGTACAACTCCAACAACTTCAGTTGTTGTTGTAAAATTTTAACTTGCGCTGAGTAAAATTACGACCTTTATTATAATACTAGAGGTAGGCATTTTTCGGAGGTCTAAAGAAGGTCAAAAATAAAAGAACGTGTGTGTGTGTGTGTGTGTGTGTGTGTGTGTGTGTGTGTGTGTGTGTGTGTGTGTGTGTGTGTGTCCTTGTATTTCTACCCTTCTTGAGACAGGCAACAAACGCTATTTTAAAATTGAAATGAATATTTTTATAAATATTTGTATACATTTTCTCAGAAAATTATTACTTTTTTATGTAAAATTATTACTTTTTTATGTAAAATTATTACTTTTTAAAGTAAAATGGTGACATCCGTCATGTAAAATTCTGACTTTTATCACAATATTGCCAATTTTTGTGTTGTACTTGTAAAACAGTGACGTTTTTTGGGTAAAATTACGACTTTTGTCATAACTTTGCCAAGTAAAATTCAGATTATTATCATAATATTGCCAAAAATTTTCAGTTTTCTTATAAAATTGTGACTTTTGTCTTGTAAATGTACAACTCTTTTCATAACATTGCCAAAATGTTGAGCTTTTCTTGTAAAATTGCGACTGTTATTGAGTAAAACTCCAACTTTGATCAAAATATTGAACAAATGTTCAGTTGTTGTTGTAAAATTATAACTTGCGCTGAGTAAAATGACGACTTTTATTATAATACTAGAGGTAGGCATTTTTCGGAGGTCTAAAGAAGGTCAAAAATAAAAGAACGTGTGTGTGTGTGTGTCCTTGTATTTCTACCTTTCTTGAGACAGGCAACAAACGCTATTTTAAAATTTAAATGAATATTTTTATAAATATTTTTATACATTTTCTCAGAAAATTATTACTTTTTTATGTAAAATTATTACTTTTTTATGTAAAATTATTACTTTTTTATGTAAAATTATTACTTTTTAAAGCAAAATGGTGACATCTGTCATGTAAAATTCTGACTTTTATCACAACATTGCCAATTTTTGTGTTGTACTTGTAGAACAGTGAAATTTTTGGGGTAAAATCACGACTTTTGTCATCATTTTGCAAAGTAAAATTCTGATTATTATTATAATATTGCAATTTTAAAAAAAGTTTTCTTATAAAATTGCCACTTTTGTCGAGTAAAATGACGACTCTTTTCATAAAATTGTCAAAATGTTAAGCTTTTCTTGTAAAATTGCGACTGTTATTGAGTAAAACTCCAACTTTTATCATAATATTGCACAAATGTTCAGTTTTTCTTGTAAAATTTTGACTTGCGCTGAGTAAAATTACGACTTTTATTATAATACTGGAGGTAGGCATTTTTCGGAGGTCTCAAGAAGGTCAAATATACAAGAACTTGTGTGTGTGTGTGTCCTTGTATTTCTACCCTTCTTGAGACAGGCAACAAACGCTATTTTTAAAATTTAAATTAATATTTTTATAAATATTTCTATACATTTTTTCGGAAAATTATTACTTTTTATGTAAAATTATTACTTTTTACTGCAAAATGGTGACATTTGTCATACAAAATTCTGACTTTTATCAAAATATTGCCAATTTTTGTGTTGTACTTGTAAAACAGTGAAATATTTTGAGTAAAATCACGACTTTTGTCATAATTTTGCAAAGTAAAATTCTGATTATTATTATAATATTGCAATTTTTAAAAAAGTTTTCTTATAAAATTGCCACTTTTGTCGAGTAAAATTACGACTCTTTTCATAAAATTGCCAAAATGTTAAGCTTTTCTTGTAAAATTGTGACTGTTATTGAGTAAAATTCCAACTTTTATCATAATATTGGACAAATGTTCAGTTTTTCTTGTAAAATTTTGACTTGCGCTGAGTAAAATTACGACTTTTATTATAATACTAGAGGTAGGCATTTTTTGGAGTTCTCAAATACAAGAACGTGTGTGTGTGTGTGTGTGTGTGTGTGTGTGTGTGTCCTTGTATTTCTACCCTTCTTGAGACAGGCAACAAACGCTATTTTAAAATTTAAATGAATATTTTTATAAATATTTTTATAAATTTTCTTGAAAAATTATTACTTTTTTATGTAAATTATTTATTTTTAAAGCAAAATGATGACATCTGTCATGTAAAATTGTGATTTTTATCACAATATTGCCAATTTTTGTGTTGTACTTGTAAAACAGTGACATTTTTTGGGTAAAATTACGACTTTTGTCATAATTTTGCCAAGTAAAATTCAGATTATTATTATAATATTGCCAAAAATTTTCAGTTTTCTTATAAAATTGTGACTTTTGTCGAGTAAATTTACAACTCTTTTAATAAAATTGCCAAAATGTTGAGCTGTTCTTGTAAAATTGCGACTGTTATTGAGTAAAACTCCGACTTTTATCATAATATTGAACAAATGTTCAGTTGTTGTTGTAAAATTTTAACTTGCGCTGAGTAAAATTACGACTTTTATTATAATACTACAGGTAGGCATTTTTCGGAGGTCTCAAGAAGGTCACAATTACAAGAACGTGTGTGTGTGTGTGTCCTTGTATTTCTACCCTTCTTGAGACAGGCAACAAACGCTATTTTAAAATTGAAATGAATATTTTTATAAAAATCTTTATACATTTTCTCGGAAAATTATTACTTTTTTATGTAAAATTATTACTTTTTAAAGCAAAATAGTGACATCTGTCATGTAAAATTCTGACTTTTATCACAATATTGCCAATTTTTGTGTTGTACTTGTAAAAAAGTGAAATTTTTTTAGTAAAATTACGACTTTTGTCATAATTTTGCAAAGTAAAATTCTGATTATCATTATAATATTGCAACATTTTTTTAAGTTTTCTTATAAAATTGTGACTTTTGTCGAGTAAATTTACAACTCTTTTCATAAAATTGCCAAAATGTTAAGCTTTTCTTGTAAAATTGCGACTGTTATTGAGTAAAACTCCAACTTTTATCACAATATTGGACAAATGTTCAGTTTTTCTTGTAAAATTTTGACTTGCGCTGAGTAAAATTACGACTTTTATTATAATACTAGAGGTAGGCATTTTTCGGAGGTCTCAAATACAAGAACGTGTGTGTGTGTGTGTGTGTGTGTGTGTGTGTGTGTTTGTGTGTGTGTCCTTGTATTTCTACCCTTCTTGAGACAGGCAACAAACGCTATTTTAAAATTTAAATGAATATTTTTATAAATATTTTTATAAATTTTCTTGAAAAATTATTACTTTTTTATGTAAAATTCTTACTTTTTAAAGTAAAATGGTGACATCTGTCATGAAAAATTGTGACTTTTATCACAATATTGCCAATTTTTGTGTTGTACTTGTAAAATAGTGAATTTTTTTTAGTAAAATTATGACTTTTGTCATAATTTTGCAAAGTAAAATTCTGATTATTATTATAATATTGCAATTTAAAAAAAAGTTTTCTTATAAAATTGCCACTTTTGTCGAGTAAAATTACGACTCTTTTCATAAAATTGTCAAAATGTTAAAGGCCTACTGAAAGCCACTACTAGCGACCACGCAGTCTGATAGTTTATATATCAATGATGAAATCTTAACATTATAACACATGCCAATACGGCCGGGTTAACTTATAAAGTGACATTTTAAATTTGCCGCTAAACTTCCGGTTCGAAACGCCTCTGAGGATGACGTATGCGCGTGACGTAGACCGGCGAACACGGGTATGCCTTCCACATTGAAGCCAATACGAAAAAGCTCTGTTTTCATTTCATAATTCCACAGTATTCTGGACATCTGTGTTGGTGAATCTGTTGCAATCATGTTCATTGCATTATGGAGAAAGAAGCTGAGCAAGCAAAGAAGAAAGTTGTCGGTGCGAAATGGACGTATTTTTCGAACGTAGTCAGCAACAACAGTACACAGCCGGCGCTTCTTTGTTTACATTCCCGAAAGATGCAGTCAAGATGGAAGAACTCGGATAACAGAGACTCTAACCAGGAGGACTTTTGACTTCCATACACAGACGCCTGTAGAGAACTGGGACAACACAGACTCTTACCAGGATTACTTTGATTTGGATGACAAAGACGCAGACGTGCTACTGTGAGTATGCAGCTTTGGCTTCTAAACATTTGATCGCTTGACCGTATGTGCGCAACTTTTTTTTGCGTATGTACGTAACTTTTTTAAAATATATAAGCTTTATGAACCTTGGGTTAGGTGAACGGTCTTTTGGGCTGAGTGATTGTGTGTGTTGATCATGTGTTTGAATTGTATTGGCGTGTTCTATGGAGCTAGGAGCTAGCAGAGGAGCTAGGAGCTAGCATAACAAACACGCAAGTGTTTTTATGCAGGATTAATTTGTGGCATATTAAATATAAGCCTGGTTGTGTTGTGGCTAATAGAGTATATATATGTCTTGTGTTTATTTACTGTTGTAGTCATTCCCAGCTGAATATCAGGTCACCCCCGGCTCTCACAGCATCTTCCCTATCTGAATAGCTTCAACTCCCACTAGTCCTTCACTTGCACTTTCCTCATCCGCAAATCTTTCATCCTCGCTCAAATTAATGGGAAATCGTCGCTTTCTCGGTCCGAATCTCTCTCACTTCATGCGGCCATCATTGTAAACAATAGGGAACTTTGCGTATATGTTCAACTGACTACGTCACGCTACTTCCGGTAGGGGCAAGCCTTTTTTTTATCAGATACCAAAAGTTGCAATCTTTATCGTCGTTGTTCTATACTAAATCCTTTCAGCAAAAATATGGCAATATCGCGAAATGATCAAGTATGACACATAGAATAGATCTGCTATCCCCGTTTAAATAAAAAAAATTCATTTCAGTAGGCCTTTAAGCTTTTCTTGTAAAATTGCGACTGTTATTGAGTAAAACTCCAACTTTGATCATAATATTGCACAAATGTTCAGTTTTTCTTGTAAAATTTTGACTTGCGCTGAGTAAAATTACGACTTTTATTATAATACTAGTGGTAGACATTTTTCGGAGGTCTCAAGAAGGTCACAATTACAAGAACGTGTGTGTGTGTGTATGTGTGTGTGTTTGTGTGTCCTTGTATTTCTACCCTTCTTGAGACAGGCAACAAACGCTATTTTAAAATTGAAATGAATATTTTCATAAAAATCTTTATACATTTTCTCGGAAAATTATTACTTTTTTATGTCAAATTATTACTTTTTACTGCAAAATGGTGACATTTGTCATACAAAATTCAGACTTTTATCACAATATTGCCAATTTTTGTGTTGTACTTGTAAAATAGTGACATTTTTTGAGTAAAATTACGACTTTTGTAATAATTTTGCAAAGTAAAATTCTGATTATCATTATAATATTGCAAATTTTTAAAAGTTTTCTCATAAAATTGACAAAATTTGAAGCTTTTCTTGTAAAATTGCGACTGTTATTGAGTAAAATTCCAACTTTTATCATAACATTGGACAAATGTTCAGTTTTTCTTGTAAAATTTTGACTTGTGTTAAGTAAAATGACGACTTTTATTATAATAATTTCGGTGGCCTCAAGAAGGTCACAAATAGAAGAACGTGTGTATGTGTGTGTGTGTCCTTGTATTTCCACCCTTCTTGGGACAGGCAACAAACGCTATTTTAAAATTTCAATGAATATATTTATATATTTTCTCATAAAATTATTACTTTTTTATGTAAAATTATTACTTTTTAAAGCAAAATGGTGACATCTGTCATACAAAATTCTGAATTGTATCACAATATTGCCAATTTTTGTGTTGTACTTGTAAAATAGTGACATTTTTTGAGTAAAATTACGACTTTTGTCATAATTTTGCAAAGTAAAATTCTGATTATCATCATAATATTGCAATTTTAAAAAGTTTTCTTATAAAATTGTGACTTTTGTTGAGTAAAATGACAACTCTTTTCATAAAATTGCCAAAATGTTAAGCTTTTCCTGTAAAATTGTGACTGTTATTGAGTAAAATTCCAACTTTTTGACTTGCGTTGAGTAAAATTACGACTTTTATTATAATATTAGAGGTAGGCATTTTACGGATGTCTCAAGAAGGTCACAAATACAAGAACGTGTATGAATATATTCATATATTTTCTCATGAAATTATTACTTTTTTATGTAAAATGATTACTTTTTAAATCAAAATGGTGACATCTGTCATATAAAATTCGGATTTTTATCACGATATTGCCATTTTTTTGTGTTGTACTTGTAAAATAGTGATTTTTTTTTAGTAAAATTATGACTTTTGTCATAATTTTGCAAAGTAAAATTCTGATTATTATTATAATATTGCAATTTTTAAAAAAGTTTTCTTATAAAATTGTGACTTTTGACGAGTAAAATGACGACTCTTTTCATAAAATTGCCAAAATGTTAAGCTTTTCTTATAAATTGCGACTTTTATTGAGTAAAACTCCAACTTTTATCATAACATTGGACAAATGTTCAGTTTTTCTTGTAAAATTTTGACTTGCGCTGAGTAAAATTACGACTTTTATTATAATACTAGAGGTAGGCATTTTTTGGAGGTGTCAAATACAAGAACGTGTGTGTGTGTGTGTGTGTCCTTGTATTTCTACCCTTCTTGAGACAGGCAACAAACGCTATTTTAAAATTTAAATGAATATTTTTATAAATATTTTTATAAATTTTCTTCAAAAATTATTACTTTTTTATGTAAATTATTTATTTTTAAAGCAAAATGGTGACATCTGTCATGTAAAATTGTGACTATTATCACAATATTGCCATTTTTGTGTTGTACTTGTAAAATAGTGAATTTTTTTTAGTAAAATTACGACTTTTGTCATAATTTTGCAAAGTAAAATTCTGATTATTATTATAATATTGCAATTTTTAAAAAAGTTTTCTTATAAAATTGTGACTTTTGACGAGTAAAATGACTCTTTTCATAAAATTGCCAAAATGTTAAGCTTTTCTTATAAAATTGCGACTTTTATTGAGTAAAACTCCAACTTTTATCATAACATTGGACAAATGTTCAGTTTTTCTTGTAAAATTTTGACTTGCGCTGAGTAAAATTACGACTTTTATTATAATACTAGAGGTAGGCATTTTTTGGAGGTGTCAAATACAAGAACGTGTGTGTGTCCTTGTATTTCTACCCTTCTTGAGACAGGCAACAAACGCTATTTTAAAATTTAAATGAATATTTTTATAAATATTTTTATAAATTTTCTTCAAAAATTATTACTTTTTTATGTAAATTATTTATTTTTAAAGCAAAATGGTG
>NC_084736.1:4180637-4188137 GCF_033978785.1 Entelurus aequoreus
AAGTGAATGTTTTTTTTTAAAAACACCCACTGTAAATTAAAACTACTTACAATACATCTTAGGAAGTAAATATTTTTTTCAACGAAAGTGCGTTAACTAACAAAAATATGTTCCATACATACATTATTCACACATGTATAATAGACTGTATTTATATTATTCACATGTGAATAATGCTGTATAATAGACTGTATTTATATTATTCACATGTGAATAATGCTGTATAATAGACTGTATTTATATTATTCACATGTGAATAATACTGTATAATAGACTGTATTTATATTATTCACATGTAAATAATGCTGTATAATAGACTGTATTTATATTATTCACATGTGAATAATTCTGTATAATAGACTGTATTTATGTTATTCACATGTGAATAATGCTGCATAATAAACTGTATTTATATTATTTACATGTGAATAATGCTGTATAATAGACTGTATTTATATTATTCACATGTGAATGCTGTATAATAGACTGTATTTATATTATTCACATGTGAATAATGCTGTATAATAGACTGTATTTATATTATTCACATGTGAATAATGCTGTATAATAGACTGTATTTATGTTATTCACATGTGAATAATGCTGTGTAATAAACTGTATTTATTTTATTCACATGTGAATAATGCTGTATAATAGACTGTATTTAAGTTATTCACATGTAAATAATGCTGTATAATAGACAGTATTTACATTATTCACATGTGAATAATGCTGTATAATATACTGTATTTATATTATTCACATGTGAATAATGCTGTATATAAGACTATATTTATATTATTCATATGTAAATAATGCTGTATAATAGACTATATTTATATTATTCCCATGTGAATAATGTTATATACGCCGGACAATATCTCACGCCGCGGCACAGTGGTTGAAAAACACTGACATATACACATGTCAATACATTTAAATAGGACACGCTTATGTGCGGATGTACTTTGCGGACGCCGTAAGTTTTTGCTGTCGTCCAGCATTCTGTTTCTGTTGACTTGGTAGCCAGTTCAGTTTTACTTGCGTTTTGCATACCTTTTTCCTTTCCCTTTCGTGCATTTTTGGTTTATGCGTTACATACCTTTTTTTTACCTAGTCACGGCCGTTGTGTCCTTGAGCACGACACTTCACCCTTGCTCCTGATGGGCCTGGTTAGCGCCGTGCATGGCAGCTCCCGCCATCAGTGTGTGAATGTGTGAATGGGTGAATGTGGAAATAGTGTCAAAGCTCTTTGAGTTCCTTAAAAGGGTAGAAAAGCGCTATACAAGTACAACCCATTTACCATTTACCATTTACACGTTTATGTGCGGATGTAGTTTGCGGACGCCGTAAGTTTTTGCTGTCGTCCAGCATTCTGTTTCTGTTGACTTGGTAGCCAGTTCAGTTTTACTTTCATTTTGCATACCTTTTTCCTTTCCCTTTTGTTCATTTTTGGTTGAAGCGTTACACACCTTTTTTTTTTTACCTGCACACCGTGTTCTGCATATCATATAAATATAAATATGAGTTTTACACAGCACAGACACTAAGCAGCGGCACATTATTTGCAGATTATAATTATTGATTTGCAAAAAAATATTTTTTTTTGGACCAATTAGGTGAAGTTTCATCATTTCCCACTGCATGCCGGACAATATCTCACGCCGCGGCACAGTGGTTGAAAAACACTGACATATACACATTTCAATACATTTAAATAGGACACGTTTATGTGCGGATGTACTTTGCGGACGCCGTAAGTTTTTGCTGTCGTCCAGCATTCTGTTTCTGTTGACTTGGTAGCCAGTTCAGTTTTACTTGCGTTTTGCATACCTTTTTCCTTTCCCTTTTGTTCATTTTTGGTTTATGCGTTACATACTTTTTTCTACCTAGTCACGTCTGTTGTGTCCTTGAGCACAACACTTCACCCTTGCTCCTGATGGGCCTGGTTAGCGCCGTGCATGGCAGCTCCCGCCATCAGTGTGTGAATGGGTGAATGTGGAAATAGTGTCAAAGCTCTTTGAGTTCCTTAAAAGGGTAGAAAAGCGCTATACAAGTACAACCCATTTACCACTTACACGTTTATGTGCGGATGTACTTTGCGGACGCCGTAAGTTTTTGCTGTCGTCCAGCATTCTGTTTCTGTTGACTTTGTAGCCAGTTCAGTTTTGCTTTCGTTTTGCATACCTTTTTCCTTTCCCTTTTGTTCATTTTTGGTTTAAGCGTTACATACCTATTTTTTTACCTGCACACTGTGGTCTGCATATTATATAAATATAAATATGAGTTTTACACAGCACAGACACTAAGCAGCGGCACATTATTTGCAGATTATAATTATTGATTTGCAAAAAAATATTTTTTTTGGACCAATTAGGTGAAGTTTCATAATTTCCCACGGCACGCCGGACAATGTCTCACGGCACACTCCGCGGCACAGTGGTTGAAAAACACTGACATATACACCTGTCAATAAATAGGACACGTTTATGTGCGGATGTACTTTGCGGACGCCGTAAGTTTTTGCTGTCGTCCAGCATTCTGTTTCTGTTGACTTTGTAGCCAGTTGAGTTTTACTTTCGTTTTGCATACCTTTTTCCTTTCCCTTTTGTTCATTTTTGGTTGAAGCGTTACATACCTTTTTTTTTTACCTGCACGCCATGGTCTGCATATTATATAAATATAAATATGAGTTTTACACAGCACAGACACTAAGCAGCGGCACATTATTTGCAGATTATAATTATTGATTTGCAAAAAAAAAATTTTGGGACCAATTAAGTTCAGTTTTACTTTTGTTTTGCATACCTTTTTCCTTTCCCTTTTGTGCATTTTTGGTTTAAGCATTACATACCTTTTTTTTTTACCTGCACGCCGTGGTCTGCATATTATATCAATATAAATATGAGTTTTACACAGCACAGACACTAAGCAGCGGCACATTATTTGCAGATTATAATTATTGATTTGCAAAAAAAATATTTTTTTTGGACCAATTAGGTGACGTTTCATAATTTCCCACGGCACGCCGGACAATGTCTCACGGCACACTCCGCGGCACAGTGGTTGAAAAACACTGACATATACACCTGTCAATAAATAGGACACGTTTATGTGCGGATGTACTTTGCGGACACCGTAAGTTTTTGCTGTCATCCAGCATTCTGTTTCTGTTGACTTTGTAGCCAGTTGAGTTTCACTTTCGTTTTGCATACCTTTTTCCTTTCCCTTTTGTTCATTTTTGGTTGAAGCGTTACATACCTTTTTTTTTTTACCTGCACGCCGTGGTCTGCATATTATTTTGTTAATTTTTGTTTGACAAACACTGACGTATACACATGTCAATACAATTAAATAGGACACGTTTATGTGCATATTTGCATTATTTACTTGTTTTGTCGTTGTGTCTGAATTGAGTCGGACTTCATTAAATTGAACAACATAAATAAATGCATAAGATTAAAAAAAACATGGTGATGGCTGAGTGGGTTTAAGGACGAATATTCTGTGTGTGGCTTGAAAGGATGAAGTAGAAAGTTCCAAGCACGCCACAATAGAGCGGCTGCAGAGAATCCAAATCAGTTGGAATCTGAGGAGATAAAAAAAAAAGGAGCATGTGCATAAAAGCTAAAAAAAAGAAATAAAAAAAGGAAAAGGTTCTTGTCAGCCGGTCCAAACATCTATTCACCCTCAGGCTTTAATTACTGCGCAAAGGATAATGATTCAAATCCAATCAGCGCTCTCTTGCTCTTAATTTGTAGCTTCCATTATGAAGGCGAGCACTTCAGCTCTTCACAAGGAGCTCAAAATCAGCACATGTAACCTTCAAAAACATATTTAATGACCCGTGCTGTGGTTTTGGGTTTACGGCGGGGGAGGGGCCAGCAATGAGTAAATAATAAAAGTTCAATGTTGCATCAAAAGTGTTAAATAATGCCACTATGTGTAAGTAACACTCTTAAACCACACCAGGGATTCACCATGAGTTTTTAACGAAGTACATCAGGGGTGTCCAAACTTTTTCCACTGAGGGCCGCACACGGAAAAATTAAAGCATGTGGGGGCCATTTTGATATTTTTTAGGGCTGCAACAACTAATCGATTGAATCGATTAAAATCGATTATAAAAATAGTTGCCGATTAATTTAGTCATCGATTCGTTGGATCTATGCTATGCGCATGCGCAGAGGCTTTTTTATTTTTTATTTTGTATTTTTTATTTTTTTTATTTTTTTTTTTAAATAAACCTTTATTTATAAACTGCAACATGTACAAACAGCTGAGAAACAATAATCAAAATAAGTATGGTGCCAGTATGCTGTTTTTTTCAATAAAATACTGGAAAAGATAGAAATGTAGTTTGTCTATTTTATCCGATTATTAATCGATTAATCGAAGTAATAATCGACAGATTAATCGATTATCAAATTAATCGTTAGTTGCAGCCCTAATATTTTTCATTTTCAAACCATAACAAAATATATGGATTTTTTAATTTATTTTACCTTTAGGGGTCCCGGGGACCATAAAGGGTCTCAGTCATTAAAATGTTAAAAATAAGTCAGATTATTATTTTTTTTTAAATTATTTAACGCTTACAGTAAATCTGTATATCAACTTCAAGTTGATATAAAGCAGGGGTCACCAACGCGGTGCCCGCGGGCACCAGGTAGCCCGTAAGGACCAGATGAGTAGCCCGCTGGCCTGTTCTAAAAATAGCTCAAATAGCAGCACTTACCAGTGAGCTGCCTCTATTTTTTAAATTGTATTTATTTACTAGCAAGCTGGTCTCGCTTTGCCCGACATTTTTAATTCTAAGAGAGACAAAACTCAAATAGAATTTGAAAATCCAAGAAAAAATTTTAAAGACTTGGTCTTCACTTGTTTAAATAAATTCATTAATTTTTTTACTTTGCTTCTTATAACTTTCAGAAAGACAATTTTAGAGAAAAAATACAACCTTAAAAATGATTTTAGGATTTTTAAACACATATACCTTTTTACCTTTTAAATTCCTTCCTCTTCTTTCCTGACAATTTAAATCAATGTTCAAGTACATTTATTCTTTTTTATTGTAAAGAATAATAAATACATTTTAATTTGATTCTTCATTTTAGCTTCTGTTTTTTCGACGAAGAATATTTGTGAAATATTTCGTCAAACTTATGATTAAAATTCAAAAATAGTATTCTGGCAAATCTAGAAAATCTGTAGAATCAAATTTAAATCTTATTTCAAAGTCTTTTGAATTTTTTTTTAAATTTTTGTTCTGGAAAATCTAGAAGAAATAATGATTTGTCTTTGTTAGAAATATAGCTTGGTCCAATTTGTTATATATTCTAACAAAGTGCAGATTGGATTTTAACCTATTTAAAACATGTCATCAAAATTCTAAAATTAATCTTAATCAGGGAAAATTACTAATGATGTTCCATAAATTATTTTTTAAATTCTTTCAAAAAGATTCGAATTAGCTAGTTTTTCTCTTCTTTTTTTCGGTTGAATTTTGAATTTTAAAGAGTCGAAATTGAAGATAAACTATGTTTCAAAATTTAATTGTCATTTTTTTTCGTGTTTTCTCCTCTTTTAAACCGTTCAATTAAGTGTAAATATCATT
Organism: Entelurus aequoreus; assembly: GCF_033978785.1. Classification (NCBI taxonomy): domain Eukaryota; kingdom Metazoa; phylum Chordata; class Actinopteri; order Syngnathiformes; family Syngnathidae; genus Entelurus; species Entelurus aequoreus. Next base: position 4,186,255 of record NC_084736.1, read on the forward strand.
AATTATTAATAATAACATAGAGTTAAAGGTACATTGAGCAAATTGGCTATTTCTGGCAATTTATATAAGTGTGTATCAAACTGGTAGCTCTTCGCATTAATCACTACCCAAGAAGTAGCTCTTGCTTTCAAAAAGGTTGGTGACCCCTGATATAAAGTAATACAAATTAAAAAACATGTTTTATGGCTTTTCTGTCAAAAACAACTTAGTTTTTTTATAGTAAAACTGAAATATGCAGTATTTAGTAATTAGAGCCCTAAAAGATCAATAATGCAGGACACCATTGATTTGAATTCTTTCATATTTTTGAGTAATCACAGTGAAAAAATAAATAAAAAATCACTAAATATATGTGGGATCCAAAAGGTGCCCCACTCATAAAGTGATACATTTTTATTAGGTTTTTCTTTTACTTTCAACACTTAAGTTACGAGATCAACTTCAGATATATCTGTCCATTTTATGCTGGAACTATTATTTTGTTTGTTCTATGCGCTTTTGTCAAAGAAAACTTTGATGTTTTTATATGGCTACTACACAATATATGCAATATTTACCACATAAAACATTTTAAAGTGAAATATTTGAAGTAATTGGAGCCCTGAAAATAATTCATTATAACATGGATTTTTTGTCTTTTTTTTTTTTTTTTGAGCAATGGCAAAAAAAGAAAAATAAAGAAAGAAAAAAAAAAAAAAAACAGCCTGCATGGCAGCTTCTGTGTCAACATTGCAACTTTTTCTCCTTAGATTTCACCTCATTCCACTTTTTTTAATGTTCTTTTTTATTTTTACAATAGTATTTCCAGAATGTGTGGCGGGCCGCAAATGGCCCCCGGGCCGCATTTTGGACACCCCTGAAGTACATATTAAAAATATTAACTACGGTTACTTAATTATGTGCGCATATTCAAACCATATAATATTATGTTTCTACATAATAATAAAAAAACATTAAGTACAGCAATTTTTCTTAGTTATTATTATATACACATATTTACACCGCATTAAAGAGATTAATGTATGTTTTTTTTTTTGTATTCACAGTACAAGTATAATCAATATTTACTGTTACTTACATACAGTCGCGGTCAAAAGTGTACATACACTTGTAAAGAAGTTACACAGCTCTTTTTTTTATTGGCTGAGTATTCACCAGTAATTACATAATGAAATATTAACATTACGTACATTTATTGTTGTTCATTAAAGCACATATTTAAGCCATATTTAAATGGGTTTCCTTTCAGTGTAGTTTTGATTACCCTCAGGTGTTTTTATTCATCGCGGGTGTAAACAATTAGCATATCAACACCGCTTACAGTTATTACAATCATTATTTACATACATTATTCACACATGCATAATAGACTGTATTTATATTATTCACATGTGAATAATGCTGTATAATAGACTATATTTACATTATTCACATGTGAATAATGCTGTATAATAGACTATTTATATTATTCACATATGAATAATGCTGTATAAAAGACTGTATTTACGTTATTCACATGTGAATAATGCTGTATAATAGACTGCATTTACATTATTCACATGTAAATAATGATGTATAATATACTGTATTTATATTATTTACATGTGAATAATGCTGTATAATAGACTGTATTTATATTATTCACATGTGAATAATGCTGTATAATAGACTGTATTTATATTATTCACATGTGAATAATGCTGTATAATAGACTGTATTTATATTATTTACATGTGAATAATGCTGTATAATAGACTATTTATATTATTCACATGTGAATAATGCTGTATAATAGACTGTATTTATATTATTCACATGTGAATAATGCTGTATAATATACTGTATTTATATTATTTACATGTGAATAATGCTGTGTAATAGAC
>NC_084736.1:4193137-4218137 GCF_033978785.1 Entelurus aequoreus
GACAGTAGATGAAATCCAAGCAGATGGACAATAGGTGTGTCTGACTCGGGGTGGAAATGTAAAAGCAACACCCCCACCCCCACCCCCCATCCCCCCCGGTGAAATAAGAGCTAACTCGCTTTTTACATTTGACAGCACGCCGAGCGTCCGCCTGGACTATCAATGGCGAGTCAAAGCTGTCTGCTCCTCCAGCACAGTTGGCAGCTGTGCTGCGATCCGTTTAGCAGTCCTCCGACGCCCTGCTCCGGCTCACGGAGGATTCTCTTTTCTTTTTTCTTTTTTTTGTGTTCCTTCTCCCAGCAAGTTGTGTAGTTCAGCACCACGGACAGCAGCTCGTGGGCTGGCAGGCTTAGAGAAGAAACTCTGGCTGTCCTTCAACGTGGAGGACTGGACGTCCACAATGTCTACTTTGTTTCTGGGTCTGCATGCATATTTACTGACATCACGTGGACAAAGATAAGACCTTCTGGAGGAAAGTTCTGTGGTCAGATGACACAAAAATGGAGCTGTTTGGCCACAATACCCAGCAATATGTTTGGAGGAGAAAAGGGGAAGCCTTTAATCCCAGGAACACCACGCCTACCGTCAAGCATGGTGGTGGTAGTATTATGCTCTGGGCCCGTTTTGCTGCCAATGGAACTGCTGCTTTACAGAGAGTAAATGGAGGATTAGCTCCAAATTGTTCAGGACAAGCTAAAATCATCAGCCCCGGAGGTTGGGTCTTGGGCGCAGTTGGGTGTTCCAACAGGACAATGACCCCCAACACACCTCAAAAGTGGTAAAGGAATGGCTAAATCAGGCCAGAATGAAGGTTTTAGAATGGCCTTCCCAAAGTCCTGACTTAAACGTGTGGACAATGCTGAAGAAACAAGTCCATGTCAGAAAAGCAACACATTTAGCTGAACTGCACCAATTTTGTCAAGAGGAGTGGTCAAGCAGAAGCTTGTGGATGGCTACCAAAAGCGCCTTATTGCAGGTAAACTTGCCAAGGGACATGTAAGCAAATATTAACATTGCTGTATGTATACTTTTGACCCTGCACATTAGACCCATAATAAATTCATAAAAGAAGCAAACTTCATGAATGTTTTTGTGACCAACTCAAGACAGCTAATCAAAAATATCTGTAGATTTTACAGTAAAAAAAAACAGAATTTTACTGTAAAATATAAAGTGTTTTTTACTCAAATGTTAGTAGTTTTTCGATTTACAGTTATATGCTATTAAAACCACTCTACATGTTCATATATATATATATATATATATATATATATATATATATATATATATATATGTATATATATATATATATATATATATATATATATATATATATATACATATACATATACTGTAGATATATATATATATATATATATATACAGTATATTTATGTATATATATATATAAATATATATATATATATATATATATATATATATATATATATATATATATATATATATATATATATATATATATATATATACATAAATATACTGTATATATATATATATATATATATATATACACAGTATATGTATGTATATATATATATATATATATATATATATATATATATATATATATATATATATACATATACTGTGTATATATATACAGATATATATATATATATATATATATATATATATATATATATATATATATATATATATATATATATATGAACATGTAGAGTGGTTTTAATAGCATATAACTGTAAATAAACAACTACTAACATTTGAGTTTTTTACCATAAAATCTATGGGGTTTTTTTGTGCTTTACTGTACATGGAATTAAAGTAAAGTAAAAAAAAAAAAAAATAAATGGCATATTAGTTGCCAGAATAAAAAAAACAGTGGTACTGTTTTTGTATTTACACTAATATGTTGTTAAAAAAAACAAACCAAAAAAACAGTCAAATTTACAGTAAAAATAAACCCCATCTGTACTATTTTCTATTTCCTGGATTACTTTATGTTGTTAAAAAAAAAAAAAAAAACACTGTATATTTTACAGTAAAATTCTGTTGTTTTTTTCACTGTAAAATCTACAGATATTTTTGATAGTGTATGAAAAAAATATTTATTATTCGAAAAATAAAATAAAATCATAACACTTTTACACTCAAGAAAAATAGCTTTATTATGCAATGATTGTGAACTCCAGACAGCCATGACATGATGTTCTTCACAACTTACGTACACTTTTGATGGCAACTGTAGCCGCATATTGCAGCCGCATATGACATCGCCTTCAAAAACGTTCCATGAGTTTCTTCTTTGGGGAGGCAGTGAAAGGTGTGGAAAGTACTAGAGAGAAGAACTCCCTCTGGAGCCTTCCTTCATGCCTCTCAGCCTGTCTCCGCCATTAACCCCGCGTACCCCGAACCTCCTCCATGGTCCCTGCTGGTTCCTGTCCAACACAGAAGCTGACCACCACCGCGTCAACACGGCCAGACTGACACCGTTTCTTTCTCTCGGCGTACACGACACTCCACTCTGAGCGATGCCGTGGAGGACGGGAGTCCCGCCTGCCAGCCCCGGGTGTTGGACTTTAACGTTTGACACTCTCGCAGTTTGTCTCGCCGACGCCGCCGCGTCTCGTCGGAGAGGCCGGAAATATTTGTTTGCCAATATGTGATGTGTCGTGTCAACCGTGTGACAATGTGTGTGTCACCCGTGTGACAATGTGTGTGTCACCCGTGTGACAATGTGTCGTGTCACCCGTGTGACAATGTGTGTGTCACCCGTGTGACAATGTGTGTGTCGGAAGGGAAAAAACAGGCATGGGGTTTAGCCTTTAGTTCAGACCTGGGTCGATGAAGACCCGGGGGCCACATGGGGCCCGTTAAGCTTTTCAATCTGTTCCGCCGGACATTCCCTAATTATTTTTGTAGATGTTTAAGATGTAAAGTGTAGCTGCCATTATGATGTCACTCATCTTTTATAATCACCTTCAACTATACCAAGTCTTTACATGCTTGGAATCTGCATCATATACTAGTTACTATGCTCATCTAATTAGTTACTATGCTCATCTAATTAGTTACTATGCTCATCTAATTAGTTACTATGCTCATCTAACTAGTTACTATGCTCATCTAATTAGTTACTATGCTCATCTAATTAGTTACTATGCTCATCTCATTAGTTACTATGCTCATCTAATGAGTTACTATGGTCATCTAATTAGTTACTATGCACATCGAATAAGTTACAATGCTCATCTAATGAGTTACTATGATCATCTAATTAGTTACTATGCTCATTTAATGAGTTACTATGGTCATCTAATGAGTTACTATACTCATCTAATTAGTTACTATGCTCATCTAATGAGTTACTATGCTCATCTAATGAGTTACCATGCTCATCTAATGAGTTACTATGGCAATCGAATTAATTACTATGGTCATCTAATGAGTTACTATGGTCATCTAATTAGTTACTATGCACATCTAATTAGTTACTATGCTCATCTAATGAGTTACTATGATCATCTTATTAGTTACTATGCTCATCTAATGAGTTACTATGATCATCTAATGAGTTACTATGCTCATCTAATTAGTTACTATGCTCATCTAATGAGTTACTATGGTCATCTAATTAGTTACTATGCACATCTAATTAGTTACTATGCTCATCTAATGAGTTACTATGATCATCTAATTAGTTACTTTGCTCATTTAATGAGTTACTATGGTCATCTAATGAGTTGCTATACTCATCTAATTAGTTGCTATGATCATCTAATTAGTTACTATGCTCATCTAATGAGTTACTATGGTCAACTAATTTGTTACTATGCTAATCTAATGAGTTACTATGGTCATCTAATTAGTTGCTATGGTCATCTAATGAGTTACTATGGTCATCTAATTAGTTACTATGGTCATCTAATTAGTTACTATACTCATCTAATTAGTTGCTATGATCATCTAATTAGTTACTATGCCCATCTAATGAGTTACTATGGTCATCTAATTAGTTACTATGCTCATCTATTTAGTTACTATGCTCATCTAATTAGTTACTATGCTCATCTAATTAGTTACTATGCTCATCTATTTAGTTACTATGCTCATATAATTAGTTACTATGCTCATCTAATGAGTTACTATGGTCATCTAATTAGTTGTTATGGTCATCTAAATAGTTACTATGCTCTAATGAGTTACTATGGTCATCTGATTAGTTACTATGCTCATCTAATTAGTTACTATGGTCATCTAATGAGTTACTATGGTCATCTAATTAGTTACTATGGTCATCTAATTAGTTGCTATGCTCATCTAAATAGTTACTATACTCATCTAATGAGTTACTATGGTCATCTAATTAGTTGCTATGGTCATCTAAATAGTTACTACGCTCATCTAAATAGTTACTATACTCATCTAATGAGTTACTATGGTCATCTAATGAGTTACTATGGTCATCTAATGAGTTACTATACTCATCTAATGAGTTACTATGGTCATCTAATTAGTTGCTATGGTCATCTAATGAGTTACTATACTCATCTAATGAGTTACTATGGTCATCTAATGAGTTACTATGGTCATCTAATTAGTTGCTATGGTCATCTAAATAGTTACTACGCTCATCTAAATAGTTACTATACTCATCTAATGAGTTACTATGGTCATCTAATGAGTTACTATGGTCATCTAATGAGTTACTATACTCATCTAATGAGTTACTATACTCATCTAATTAGTTGCTATGGTCATCTAATGAGTTACTATACTCATCTAATGAGTTACTATGGTCATCTAATTAGTTGCTATGGTCATCTAATGAGTTACTATGCTAATCAGAAGAAATTAGAGCTCATAAATTATCATGTAGAAAACTGGAACGCAAATGGCGCGCGACTAAACTTGAGGTTTTCCATCAAGCATGGAGTGATAGTTTAATAACTTATAAACGCATGCTTACCTTAGCTAAAGCTAAATACTACTCAAACCAGTCTAGATTATACACCCCCGCTACCACCAAACCCCCCCACACATCAACCCCCGCCACCTCCGTGCGTCGGTTGAGCGGAAGAGTTAGTGCTGCATGGGATTCTGGGTATTTGTTGTGTTGTGTTTATGTTGTGTTACAGTGCAGATGTTCTCCAGAAATGTGTTTGCCATTCTTTTTTGGTGTGGGTTCAAAGTGTGGCGCATATTTGTAACGTAACAGTGTTCAAGTTTGTTTTTTTACGGCTACCGTCAGTGTAAGCTGTGTGGCTGCTGACCTAGTACGCCAGCTGAAGCTGCATTCTACATGTGGTGGAGCAGGTACACTGTTTGAGCAGGCTATAGAGGGCGCCAAAAGCAGTGCCATCCCGTCCTGATATCCGGGAGTCTCCCGGAAATAATGAGAGGATTGGCAAGCATGACGCTAGCAAAAAGCAATTTAAGCTTTGTATGCAGTGTTTTTCATTTAAAATTTTGAATTTTTTTTTGTGGCTCCCATTATTTTCTTTAATTTGTGAAACTTGCCAAAATGGCTCTTTGAGTGGTAAAGGTTGCCGACCCCTGGCCTAGAACAATCCGGATGGTTCTTTTCCTCTTTGGTCCGGAGGACACGACGTCCACAGTTTCCAAAAAAACAATTTGAAATGTGGACCCGTCAGACCACAGAACACAATTTTTCACTTTGCATCAGTCCATCTTGGATGAGCTCGGGCCCAGCGAAGCCGGCGGCGTTTCTGGGTGTTGTTGATAAACGGCTGTGGCTTTGTATAGTAGAGATTTAACTTGCACTTACAATGTAGCGACCGACTGTAGTTACCGACAGTGGCTTTCTGAAGTGTCCCTGAGCCCTTGTGGTGATATCCTTTACACACCGATGTCGCTTTTTGATCACAGGCTTTCAATGTTGGTTTTCGGCCTCGCCGCTTACTTGCGGTGATTTCTCCGGATTCCCCGAACCTTTCGATGACATCACGGAGCGTGGATGGTGAAGTCCCTAAATTCCTTGCAATAGCTGGTTGAGAAATGTGGTCCTTCAACAATTTGCTCGGGGCATTTGTCGACAAAGTGGCGACCCTTGTTTTGGGAACGACTGATCTGTTCTACCCAATCATGGCACCCACCCGTTCCCAATTAGCCTGTTCACCCGTGGGATGTTCCAAATAAGTGTTTGACGAGCGTTCCTCGACTTTCTCAGTCTTTTTTGCCACCTGTGCCGGCTTTTTTTGAAATTCCAAATGAGCTAATATTTGCCAAATATAACAACATTTCTCAGTGTAAACATTAAAATATCTTATCTTTGCAGTATTTTCAATTGAATACAAGTTGAAAAGGATTTGTTGTATTCTTATTTACCATTTACACAACTTGACAACTTCACTGCTTTTGGGGTTTTGTACAAAATACACCTTTTTGTGGAAATGCGAGCCCTAAAATAATCGAGTTGAACATCCCTGCTCTGTGGTCAAAATGTGTGTAATATGTTTAATGTGATCCAAGTTTTGTCATCATTTTATGAGCAGTGACTAACACTAAAGTGCCTTATTTGAGAAAAGAGTCAAGGTCAGCAGACTTATCCTTCATTTTTATTCTCCCCCCCCCCCACCCGCCGTCTCCTCCTCAGCCCTGAGCCGCTCGATGATGCCCTTTGGCTTGATGCGGCGGGAGCTGGCGTGCGAAGGCTACCCCATCGAGCTGCGCTGCCCCGGCAGCGACGTCATCATGATCGAGACGGCCAACTACGGACGCACCGACGACAAGATCTGCGACGCCGACCCTTTCCAGATGGAGAACGTGCAGTGTTACCTTCCTGACGCCGTCAAGATCATGTCTCAGAGGTGAGAGTCTCGCTCGTCACTGGCCTCTTCATTAGGCACACTGGAATAATAATAATATAACTCCATAGTCAGTGGCCTCTTCATTAGGCACACTGGAATAATAATAATAATATATCACCTACAATATGATATATTATCATTTTTATGCAGACATATTTTTTTTGCAAAAATGAAGAAAGTGGGATTTACAATATTAACTATAAACAATAAAACACTGAATATTAACAACATATGAACATTGTTTACTTCTCAGACCAACTCCTCCATAGTTGTGTATCTTTTACAATCAAGCAAAACACAACAAAATTGTAAAAAACAGCAAAATATGAATGCAAAGTGTAATAAACACCTACAATATGATATATTATCATTTTTATGCAGACATATTTTTTTTTTTGCAAAAATGAAGAAAGTGGGATTTACAATATTAACTATGAACAATAAAACACTGAATATTAACAACATATGAACATCGCTCCTCAATAGACATATTTTACAATCAAGCAAAACACAACAAAAATGTAAAAAAACAGCAAAATATGAATGCAGAGTGTAATAAACACCTACAATATGATATATTATCATTTTTATGCAGACATTTTTTTTGCCAAAATAAAGAAAGTGGAATTTACAATATTAACTATGAACAATAAAACACTGAATATTAACAACATATGAACATTTTTTACTTCTCAGACCAACTCCTCCATAGTTGTGTATCTTTTACAATCAAGCAAAACACAACAAAAATGTAAAAAACATCAAAATATGATTGCCAAGTGTAATAAACACCTACAATATGATATATTATCACTTTTATGCAGACATTTTTTTTTGCAAAAATAAAGAAAGTAGGATTTACAATATTAACTATGAACAATAAAACACTGAATATTAACAACGTATGAAAATGTTTTACTTCTCAGACCAACTCCATAGATGTGTATCTTTTACAATCAAGCAAAACACAACAAAAATGTAAAAACAGCAAAATATGAATGCCAAGTGTAATAAACACCTACAATATGATATATTATCACTTTTATGCAGACATTTTTTTTTTCAAAAATAAAGAAAGTGGAATTTACAATATTAACTATGAACAATAAAACACTGAATATTAACAACATATGAACATTTGTTACTTCTCAGACCAGCTCCTCCATAGTTGTGTATCTTTTACAATCAAGCAAAACACAACAAAAATGTAGCAAACATCAAAATATGAATGCAAAGTGTAATAAACACCTACAATATGATATATTATCACTTTTATGCAGAATTTTTTTTTTGCAAAAATGAAGAATGTGGGATTTCAAATATTAACTATGAACAATAAAACACTGAATATTAACAACTTATGAACATTTTTTACTTCTCAGACCAACTCCTCCATAGTTGTGTATCTTTTACAATCAAGCAAAACACAACAAAAATGTAACAAACAGCAAAATATGAATGCAAAGTGTAATAAACACCTACAATATGATATATTATCACTTTTATGCAGACATTTTTTTTTTTTGCAAAAATGAAGAAAGTGGGATTTACAATATTAACTATGAACAATAAAACACTGAATATTAACAACATATGAACATCGCTCCTTGATAGACATATTTTACAATCACGCAAAACACGACAAAAATGTAACAAACAGCAAAATATGAATGCAAAGTGTATTAAACACCTACAACATGATATATTATCACTTTTATGCAGAATTGTTTTTTTTTTTCAAAAATGAAGAAAGTGGGATTTACAATATTAACTATAAACAATAAAACACTGAATATTAACAACATATGAACATTTTTTTTACTTCTCAGACCAACTCCTCCATAGTTGTGTATCTTTTACAATCAAGCAAAACACAACAAAAATGTAAAAAACAGCAAAATATGAATGCAAAGTGTAATAAACACCTACAATATGATATATTATCACTTTTATGCAGACATTTTTTTTTTGCAAAAATGAAGAAAGTGGGATTTACAATATTAACTATGAACAATAAAACACTGAATATTATCAACATATGAACATCGCTCCTTGATAGACATATTTTACAATCAAGCAAAACACACCAAAAATGTAAAAAACAGCAAAATATGAATGCAAAGTGTAATAAACACCTACAATATGATATATTATCACTTTTATGCAGACATTTTTTTTGCCAAAATAAAGAAAGTGGAATTTACAATATTAACTATGAACAATAAAACACTGAATATTAACAACATATGAACATTTTTTACTTCTCAGACCAACTCCTCCATAGTTGTGTATCTTTTACAATCAAGCAAAACACAACAAAAATGTAAAAAACATCAAAATATGATTGCCAAGTGTAATAAACACCTACAATATGATATATTATCACTTTTATGCAGACATTTTTTTTTGCAAAAATAAAGAAAGTAGGATTTACAATATTAACTATGAACAATAAAACACTGAATATTAACAACGTATGAAAATGTTTTACTTCTCAGACCAACTCCATAGATGTGTATCTTTTACAATCAAGCAAAACACAACAAAAATGTAAAAACAGCAAAATATGAATGCCAAGTGTAATAAACACCTACAATATGATATATTATCACTTTTATGCAGACTTTTTTTTTTTCAAAAATAAAGAAAGTGGAATTTACAATATTAACTATGAACAATAAAACACTGAATATTAACAACATATGAACATTTGTTACTTCTCAGACCAGCTCCTCCATAGTTGTGTATCTTTTACAATCAAGCAAAACACAACAAAAATGTAGCAAACATCAAAATATGAATGCAAAGTGTAATAAACACCTACAATATGATATATTATCACTTTTATGCAGAATTTTTTTTTTTTGCAAAAATGAAGAATGTGGGATTTAAAATATTAACTATGAACAATAAAACACTGAATATTAACAACTTATGAACATTTTTTACTTCTCAGACCAACTCCTCCATAGTTGTGTATCTTTTACAATCAAGCAAAACACAACAAAAATGTAACAAACAGCAAAATATGAATGCAAAGTGTAATAAACACCTACAATATGATATATTATCACTTTTATGCAGACATTTTTTTTTTTTGCAAAAATGAAGAAAGTGGGATTTACAATATTAACTATGAACAATAAAACACTGAATATTAACAACATATGAACATCGCTCCTTGATAGACATATTTTACAATCACGCAAAACACGACAAAAATGTAACAAACAGCAAAATATGAATGCAAAGTGTATTAAACACCTACAACATGATATATTATCACTTTTATGCAGAATTGTTTTTTTTTTTCAAAAATGAAGAAAGTGGGATTTACAATATTAACTATAAACAATAAAACACTGAATATTAACAACATATGAACATTTTTTTTACTTCTCAGACCAACTCCTCCATAGTTGTGTATCTTTTACAATCAAGCAAAACACAACAAAAATGTAAAAAACAGCAAAATATGAATGCAAAGTGTAATAAACACCTACAATATGATATATTATCACTTTTATGCAGACATTTTTTTTTTGCAAAAATGAAGAAAGTGGGATTTACAATATTAACTATGAACAATAAAACACAGAATATTATCAACATATGAACATCGCTCCTTGATAGACATATTTTACAATCAAGCAAAACACAACAAAAATGTAAAAAACAGCAAAATATGAATGCAAAGTGTAATAAACACCTACAATATGATATATTATCACTTTTATGCAGACATTTTTTTTGCAAAAATAAAGAAAGTGGAATTTACAATATTAACTATGAACAATAAAACACTGAATATTAACAACGTATGAAAATGTTTTACTTCTCAGACCAACTCCTCCATAGTTGTGTATCTTTTACAATCAAGCAAAACACACCAAAAATGTAAAAAACAGCAAAATATGAATGCAAAGTGTAATAAACACCTACAATATGATATATTATCACTTTTATGCAGACATTTTTTTTTGCAAAAATGAAGAAAGTGGGATTTACAATATTAACTATGAACAATAAAACACTGAATATTAACAACATATGAACATTGTTTACTTCTCAGACCAACTCCTCCATAGTTGTGTATCTTTTAAAATCAAGCAAAACACAACAAAAATGTAAAAAACAGCAAAATATGAATGCAAAGTGTAATAAACACCTACAATATGATATATTATCATTTTTATGCAGACATTTTTTTGCAAAAATGAAGAAAGTGGGATTTACAATATTAACTATGAACAATAAAACACTGAATATTAACAAATTATAAAAATGTTTTACTTCTCAGACCAGCTCCTCCATAGTTGTGTATCTTTTACAATCAAGCAAAACACAACACAAATGTAAAAAACAGCAAAATATGAATGCAAAGTGTAATAAACACCTACAATATGATATATTATCACTTCTTTGCAGAATTTTTTTTTTTTGAAAAAATGAAGAAAGTGGGATTTACAATATTAACTATGAACAATAAAACACTGAATATTAACAACGTATGACATTTTTTTTACTTCTCAGACCAACTCCAACATAGTTGTGTATCTTTTACAATCAAGCAAAACACAACAAAAATGTAAAAACAGCAAAATATGAATGCAAAGTGTAGTAAACACCTACAATATGATATATTATCACTTTTATGCAGACATTTGTTTTTTTTGCAAAAATGAAGAAAGTGGGATTTACAATATTAACTATGAACAATAAAACACTGAATATTAACAACGTATGAACATCGCTCCTCAATAGACATATTTTACAATCAAGCAAAACACAACAAAAATGTAAAAAACAGCAAAATATGAATGCAAAGTGTAATAAACACCTACAATATGATATATTATCACTTTTATGCAGACTTTTTTTTTTGTTGCAAAAATGAAGAAAGTGGGATTTACAATATTAACTATGAACAATAAAACACTGAATATTAACAACTTATGACATTTTTTTAGTCCTCAGACCAACTCCTCCATAGTTGTGTATCTTTTACAATCAAGCAAAACACAACAAAAATGTAAAAAACAGCAAAATATGAATGAAAAGTGTAATAAACACCAACAATATGATATATTATCACTTTTATGCAGACTTTTTTTTTCAAAAATAAAGAAAGTGGAATTTACAATATTAACTATGAACAATAAAACACTGAATATTAACAACGTATGAAAATGTTTTACTTCTCAGACCAACTCCATAGTTGTGTATCTTTTACAATCAAGCAAAACGCAACAAAAATGTAAAAACAGCAAAATATGAATGCCAAGTGTAATAAACACTTACAATATGATATATTATCACTTTTATGCAGACATTTTTTTTGCAAAAATAAAGAAAATTGAATTTACAATATTAACTATGAACAATAAAACACTGAATATTAACAACGTATGAAAATGTTTTACTTCTCAGACCAACTCCTCCATAGTTGTGTATCTTTTACAATCAAACAAAACACAAAAAAAATGTAACAAACAGCAAAATATGAATGCAAAGTGTATTAAACACCTACAATATGATATATTAACACTTGTATGCAGACATTTGTTTTTTTTGCAAAAATGAAGAAAGTGGGATTTACAATATTAACTATGAACAATAAAACACTGAATATTAACAACATATGAACATCGCTCCTTGATAGACATATTTTACAATCAAGCAAAACACAACAAAAATGTAAAAACAGCAAAATATGAATGCAAAGTGTAATAAACACCTACAATATGATATATTATCACTTTTATGCAGACATTTTTTTTGCAAAAATGAAGAAAGTGGTATTTACAATATTAACTATGAACAATAAAGCACTGAATATTAACAACATATGAACATTTTTTACTTCTCAGACCAACTCCTCCATAGTTGTGTATCTTTTACAATCAAGCAAAACACAGCAAAAATGTAAAAAACAGCAAAATATGAATGCAAAGTGTAATAAACACCTACAATATGATATATTATCACTTTTATGCAGACATTTTTTTTTTGCAAAAATGAAGAAAGTGGTATTTACAATATTAACTATGAACAATAAAACACTGAATATTAACAACGTATGAACATTTTTTACTTCTCAGACCAACTCTTCCATAGTTGTGTATCTTTTACAATCAAACAAAACACAACAAAAATGTAACAAACAGCAAAATATGAATGCAAAGTGTATTAAACACCTTCAATATGATATATTATCACTTTTATGCAGACATTTTTTTTTTTTTGCAAAAATGAAGAAAGATGGATTTACAATATTAACTATGAACAATAAAACACTGAATATTAACAACATATGAACATCGCTCCTTGATACACATATTTTACAATCAAGCAAAACACAATAAAAATGTAAAAAACAGCAAAATATGAATGCAAAGTGTAATAAACACCTACAATATGATATATTATCACTTTTATGCAGACTTTTTTTTTTTTGCAAAAATGAAGAAAGCGGGATTTACAATATTAACTATGAACAATAAAACACTGAATATTAACAACGTATGAAAATGTTTTACTTCTCAGACCAACTCCTCCATAGTTGTGTATCTTTTACAATCAAGCAAAACACAACAAAAATGTAAAAAAACAGCAAAATATGAATGCAAAGTGTAATAAACACCTACAATATGATATATTATCACTTTTATGCAGACATTTTTTTTTTTTGCAAAAATGAAGAAAGTGGGATTTACAATATTAACTATGAACAATAAAACACTGAATATTAACAACATATGAATATCGCTACTCGATAGACATCTTTTACAATCAAGCAAAACACAACAACAATGTAACAAACAGCAAAATATGAATGCAAAGTGTAATAAACACCTACAATATGATATATTATCACTTTTATGCAGACATTTTTTTTGCAAAAATGAAGAAAGTGGGATTTACAATATTAACTATGAACAATAAAACACTGAATATTAACAAATTATAAAAATGTTTTACTTCTCAGACCAACTCCTCCATAGTTGTGTATCTTTTAAAATCAAGCAAAACACAACAAAAAAATAAAAAACAGCAAAATATGAATGCAAAGTGTAATAAACACCTACAATATGATATATTATCACTTTTATGCAGACATTTTTTTTTTGCAAAAATAAAGAAAGTGGAATTTACAATATTAACTATGAACAATAAAACACTGAATATTAACAACATATGAACATCGCTCCTTGATAGACATCTTTTACAATCAAGCAAAACACAACAAAAATGTAAAAAACAGCAAAATATGAATGCAAAGTGTAGTAAACACCTACAATATGATATATTATCACTTTTATGCAGACATTTTTTTTTTTTGCAAAAATGAAGAAAGTGGGATTTACAATATTAACTATGAACAATAAAACACTGAATATTAACAACATATAAACATTTTTACTTCTCAGACCAGCTCCTCCATAGTTGTGTATCTTTTACAATCAAGCAAAACACAACAAAAATGCAAAAAACAGCAAAATATGAATGCAAAGTGTAATAAACACCTACAATATGATATATTATCACTTTTATGCAGACATTTTTTTTTGTTGCAAAAATGAAGAAAGTGGGATTTACAATATTAACTATGAACAATAAAACACTGAATATTAACAACATATGAAAATGTTTTACTTGTCAGACCAACTCCTCCATAGTTGTGTATCTTTTACAATCAAGCAAAACACAACAAAAATGTAAAAAACAGCAAAATATGAATGCCAAGTGTAATAAACACCTACAATATGATATATTATCACTTTTATGCAGACATTTTTTTTTTTGCAAAAATGAAGAAAGTGGGATTTACAATATTAACTATGAACAATAAAACACTGAATATTAACAACATATGAACATATTTTACTTCTCAGACCAACTCCTCCATAGTTGTGTATCTTTTACAATCAAGCAAAACACAACAAAAATGTAAAAAACAGCAAAATATGAATGCAAAGTGTATTAAACACCTATCATGTAAAAATGTGCTTCCGCATCTATTTCCGACACATGTGTTTGGGGTCTAAAAATAAACCCCTGGTGTGACCTAGATTACCGTAATAACTCCTATAACACCCAAAAGTGCAGATTTCAACCTTTTGAAATACTTTGTATAGTTGAAGACTTCCGCTCATTTAAAAACATCACTGCACATCATAATGGCGAGTACACTTTTCATGTTAAATGTCTAAAAGAAAATAATGTAGAACGTCCGGCGGGCCAGATTGAAAATCCTAACGGGCCGCATGTGGGCCCGCGGCACGTATTTTGCCCGGGTCTGTCGTGGAGGATCTTTGAGTAGTTCTTGCAATTCATTCCCAAACACAGCAGAGTGCTCCTGTCGTTTACGAGATCTTTGTCGGGGCGTTAAGATAGCGCTTCAGTAATTCATGCCTTTATTCATTCATTGTGAAAACGGGACCCCGGGCCTTTGCCTTCCGAGGACTCGGGCGCAGGAACTGTTGAGTTGAACAGCCCTGGTCCAAAAGATGGCAGCAACACAAGCAGAGGAAGTAATTTCACACTAGACTAGATCATGTGACAGCAGCACCCGAGGGGAGGCGGCAGGGAAATGGAGGACAGGCGCGCCTGACGTAAGGACCCGCTCGCTCTCCTGGGGGATGGCGAGGGAGAGCAATTAGAGGTGAGAGAAGATGGAAGGACGAGCGCAAACACCGCCGGCCGCGTGCAGCGGGGAGAATCAATTCATATGCACACAAGCCCGCCGTGTAAAAGCACATCGCCGCATGCCTTCTCACGGAACTCCCATAATCCTGCATCTCTCCCATGTTGCCTCTTAAACCTCACACACTCTCCAACATGTTAAGCAGTCCTTTCTTTGCCCCCGCTCAGTTCTCTCCTGCACACACACACACACACACACACACACACACACACACACACACACACACACACACACACACACACACACACACACACACACACACACACTCTTGTATTTCTTACCTTCTTGAGACCTGAGAAAAATGCCTCCCTCTTTAGGACCAGCCTTTCTAGATATATAAAGAAGTGTATTTACAACATTAATAATATAATAATATATACATACTATGCAAATATAAAAAAAGCTTGTTGTGAAAAAAGAATTGGAAATTCACAAGAAAAAGGTCACAATTTCACGAGAAAAACTTAGAATTTTGGCAGTATTATAATAAAAGTCGTCATTTTACTCAACGCAAGTCAAAATTTTACAAGAAAAACTGAACATTTGTGCAATATTATGATAAAAGTTGGAGTTTTACTCAATAACCGTCGCAATTTTACAAGGAAAGCTTATAATGTTGGCAATTTTTAAAAAATAGTCAAAATTTTATAGGAACATTTTAACATTTTGGCAATATTATAATATTAATCTGAATTTTATTTGGCAAAATTATGACAAAAGTCATCATTTTACAGAAAAAATGTCAGTTTTACAAAAACAAAACAAAAAATTGGCAATATTGTGATAGAAGTCTGAATTTTATATGAGAAATGTCACCGTTTTGCAGTAAAAAGTAATAATTTTACATTAAAAAAGTAATAATTTACATAAAAAAATTAATAATTTTACGAAAAAATATTGCAATATTACAGAAACAGAAAGAATATGAGAAATTGTTCCCAATTTTGTAAGAAAAAAGTCGACATATTGTGAGAAAAAGACTGCTTTTAGTTTGTTTTTGTTTTTTTGTTTTTTGTAATTGGTTTTTAATGTTCATTATTTACTTCGTTATTATAGTATGTCTCTATATACATTTTTTTATTATTTTTTTAAAATTAATTTTGGCCAAAGGGGGCGCATTTCAATTTCTTACACACACTTGTTATTTCATATGTTGACCAGAGAGGGGAGCAGTTTTAAAAGCGACACACAGTCAATTTTTAAAAAAACCCTCCTTTTTGGGACCACCCTCATTTTGATAGATGTCACCACAAATGAGACATTGTCTATTAGATGCAATGTTATTGATTTATGTCATCACTTGTTCACACCTCCTCATATGGAAGATACTTTTCCTTCATGTCTCAAGAAGGCTAGAAATACAAGAACGAACACACACACACACGCACACACACACAGACTCTTGTTTTTAATGCCTTCTTGAGACCTGAGAAAAGTGCCTCCCTCTTTAGGACCAGCCTTTCTAGATATATAAAGAAGTGTATTTACAACATTAATAATATATACATACTATGCAAATATACAAAAAGCTTGTTGTGAAAAAATAATTGGAAATTTACAAGAAAAAGGTCACAATTTCACGAGAAAAGCTTAGAATTTTGGCAGTATTATAATAAAAGTTGTCATTTTACTCAACGCAAGTCAACATTTTACAAGAAAAACTGAACATTTGTGCAATATTATGATAAAAGTTGGAATTTTACTCAATAACAGTCTCAATTTTACAAGGAAAGCTTATAATGTTGGCAATTTTTAAAAAAAATAGTCAACATTTTATAGGAACATTTTAACATTTTGGCAATATTATAATAATAATCTGAATTTTACTTGGCAAAATTATGACAAAAGTCATAATTTTACTGAAAAAATGTCAGTTTTACAAGAACGACCAAAAAAAGGGCAATATTGTGATACAAGTCATAATTTTATATGACAAATGTCACCGTTTTGCAGTGAAAAGTAATAATTTTACATAAAAAATTTAATAATTTACATTAAAAAAGTAATAATCTTACGAGAAAATATTGCAATATTACAGAAACAGAAATAATATGAGAAATTGCTCCCAATTTTGTAAGAAAAAAGTCGACATATTGTGAGAAAAAGACTACTTTTAGTTTGTTTTTATTTTTTCTTTTTTGTAATTAGTTTTTAATCTTCATTATTTACTTCAAGTTATTACAGTATGTCTTTATATACATTTTTATTTTATTTTATTTTTTTATTAATTTTGGCCAAAGGGGCCGCATTTCAATTTCTTACACACACTTGTTGTTTCATATGTTAACCAGAGGGGGAGCACATTTAAAATATAAAAAAGCTTTTTTGAAAAATTAGTTGGAATTTAACAATAAAAAGGTCACAATTTCACAATAAAAACTTAGAATTTTGGCAGTATTATAATAAAAGTCGTCATTTTACTCAACGCAAGTCAAAATTTTACAAGAAAAACTGAACATTTGTGCAATATTATGATAAAAGTTGGAATTTTACTCAATAACAGTCGCGATTTTACAAGGAAAACTTAAAATGTTGTCAATTTTATGGAAAGAGTCGTAATTGTACTCGACAAATGTCACAATTTTATAGGAAAACTTTCAAATGTTGGCAATATTATAATAATAATCGCAATTTAACTTGGCAAAATTACAAGAATAACAAAAAAATTGGCAATATTGTGATAAAAGTCAGAGTTTTATAAGACAATTGTCACCATTTTACATAAAAAAGTAATAATTTTACATAAAAACGTAATCATTTTACGAGAAAATATTGCAATAATACAGAAACAGAAATAATATGAGAAATTGTTCCCAATTTTATAAGAAAAAAAGTCTACACATTTTGAGAAAAAGACTACTTTTAGTTATTTTTTAAATGTTTGGTTTGTAATTGGTTTTAATCTTCATTATTTACTTCAAGTTATTACAGTATGTCTCTATATACATATCTATTTTTTTTTAAATTAATTTTGGCCAAAGAGGAATATAACAAGAAAAAGGTCACAATTTCACAAGAAAAACTTAGAATTTTGGCAGTATTATAATAAAAGTTGTAATTTTACTCAACGCAAGTCACAATTTTACAAAAAAAACTGAACATTCATGCAATATTCATGCAATATTATGAAAAGAGTCGTAATTTTACTCGACAAGTCACAATTTTAAAATACATTTTAACATTTTGGCAATATTATAATAATAATCTGAATTTTACCTGGCAAAATGATGACAAAAGTCATCATTTTACTCAAAAAGTGTCACTTTTTTTTACAAGAACAACAACACAAAAATTGGCAAAATTGTGATAAAAGTCAGAATTTTGTATGACAAATGTCACCATTTTGCAGTAAAAAGTAATAATTTTACATAAAAACATAATAATTTTACGAGAAAATATTGCAATGTTACAGAAACTGAAAGAATATGAGAAATTGTTCCCAATTTTTAAGAAAAAACTCGACACATTGTGAGAAAAAGACTGCTTTTAGTTATTTTTTTAATTGTTTTTGTTCGTAATTGGTCATTATTTACTTCAAGTTATTACAGTATGTCTCTTTATACATATTTGGCCAAAGGGGGGCGCATTTCAATTTCTTACACACACTTGTTATTTCATATGCTGACCATTAGATGCAATGTTATTGGGACCATGATTTATGTCATTTGTTCACACCTCCTCATATGGAAGATACTTTTCCTTCTTCGTGTCTCAAGAAGGCTAGAAATACAAGAACACACACACACACAAATTCTTGTATATGTTACCTTCTTGAGACCTTCCGAAAAATGCCTACTTCTTTAGGACCAGCCTTTCTAGATATATAAAGATGTGTATTTACAACATTAATAATATATACATACTATGCAAATATAAAAAAGCTTTTTTGAAAAATTAGTTGGAATTTAACAAGAAAAAG
Organism: Entelurus aequoreus; assembly: GCF_033978785.1. Taxonomy (NCBI): domain Eukaryota; kingdom Metazoa; phylum Chordata; class Actinopteri; order Syngnathiformes; family Syngnathidae; genus Entelurus; species Entelurus aequoreus. Next base: position 4,212,575 of record NC_084736.1, read on the forward strand.
GTCACAATTTCACAAAAAAACCTTAGAATGTTGGCAGTATTATAATAAAAGTCATCATTTAACTCAACGCAAGTCAAAATTTTACAAGAAAAACTGAACATTTGTCCAATGTTTTGATAAAAGTTGGAATTTTACTAAATAACAGTCGCAATTTTACAAGGAAAGTTTAAAATGTTGGCAATTTTATGAAAAGAGTCGTAATTTTACTCGACAAATGTCACAATTTTATAGGAAAACTTTAAAATTGTGGCACTATTACAATAATAATCGCAATTTTACTTGGCAAAATAATGACAAGTCATAATTTTACTCAAAAAATGTCACTATTTTACAAGAACCAAAAAAAATTGGCAACATTGTGATAAAAGTCAGAATTTTATATGACAAATGTCACCATTTTGCAGTAAATAGTAATAATTTTACATAAAAACATAATAATTTTACGAGAAAATATTGCAATGTTACAGAAACTGAAAGAATATGAGACATTGTTCCCAATTTTTAAGAAAAAACTCGACACATTGTGAGAAAAAGACTGCTTTTAGTTATTTTTTAATTGTTTTTTTTTGTAATTGGTCATTTTTTACTTCAAGTTATTACAGTATGTCTCTATATACATATTTGGCCAAAGGGGGGCGCATTTCAATTTCTTACACACACTTGTTATTTCATATGCTGACCATTAGATGCAATGTTATTGGGACCATGATTTATGTCATTTGTTCACACCTCCTCATATGGAAGATACTTTTCCTTCTTCGTGTCTCAAGAAGGCTAGAAATACGAGAACACACACACACACGCGTGCGCACACACACACACACAAATTCTTGTATATGTTACCTTCTTGAGACCTTCCGAAAAATGCCTCCCTCTTTAGGACCAGCCTTTCTAGATATATAAAGATGTGTATTTACAACATTAATAATATATACATACTATGCAAATATAAAAAAGCTTTTTTGAAAAATTAGTTGGAATTTAACAAGAAAAAGGTCACAATTTCATGAAAAAACCTTAGAATTTTGGCAGTATTATAATAAAAGTCGTCATTTTACTCAACGCAAGTCAAAATTTTACAAGAAAAACTGAACATTTGTGCAATATTATGGTAAAAGTTGGAATTTTACTCAATAACAGTCGCAATTTTACAAGGAAAGCTTAAAATGTTGGCAATTTTATGAAAAGAATCGTAATTTTACTCGACAAGTCACAATTTTAAAATACATTTTAACATTTTGGCAATATTATAATAATAATCTGAATTTTACCTGGCAAAATGATGACAAAAGTCATCATTTTACTCAAAAAATGTCACTTTTTTTACAAGAACAACACAAAAATTGGCAAAATTGTGATAAAAGTCAGAATTTTGTATGACAAATGTCACCGTTTTGCAGTAAAAAGTAATAATTTTACATAAAAACATAATAATTTTACGAGAAAACATTGCAATGTTACAGAAACTGAAAGAATATGAGAAATGGTTCCCAATTTTTAAGAAAAAACTCGACACATTGTGAGAAAAAGACTGCTTTTAGTTATTTTTGAAATTGTTTTTGTTTGTAATTGGTCATTATTTACTTCAAGTTATTACAGTATGTCTCTTTACACATATTTGGCCAAAGGGGGGCGCATTTCAATTTCTTACACACACTTGTTATTTCATATGCTGACCATTAGATGCAATGTTATTGGGACCATGATTTATGTCATTTGTTCACACCTCCTCATATGGAAGATACTTTTCCTTCTTCGTGTCTCAAGAAGGCTAGAAATACAAGAACACACACACACACACATTATTGTATGTTACCTTCTTGAGACCTTCCGAAAAATGCCTATTTCTTTAGGACCAGCCTTTCTAGATATATAAAGATGTGTATTTACAACATTAATAAAATATACATACTATGCAAATATAAAAAAGCTTTTTTGAAAAATTAGTTGGAATTTAACAAGAAAAAGGTCACAATTTCACAAAAAAACCTTAGAATTTTGGCAGTATTATAATAAAAGTCGTCATTTAACTCAACGCAAGTCAAAATTTTACAAGAAAAACTGAACATTTGTGCAATATTATGATAAAAGTTGGAATTTTACTCAATAACAGTCACGATTTTACAAGGAAAGCTTAAAATGTTGGCAATTTTATGAAAAGAGTCGTAATTTTACTCGACAAATGTCACAATTTTATAGGAAAACTTTGAAATTTTGGCAATATTACAATAATAATCGCAATTTTACTTGGCAAAATAATGACAAGTCATAATTTTACTCAAAAAATGTCACTATTTTACACGAACCAAAAAAAATTGGCAACATTGTGATAAAAGTCAGAATTTTATATGACAAATGTCACCATTTTACATTAAAAAGTAATCATTTTACGAGAAAATGTTTTACTATTACAGAAGCAGAAAGAATATGAAAAAATGTTCCCAATTTTATAAGAATAAAGTCGACATATTGTGAGAAAAAGACTGCTTTCAGTTATTTTTCTAAATTTTGTGTTTGTAATTGGTTTTTAATCTTCATTATTTACTTCAAGTTATTCCAGTATGTCTCTATATACATATTTATTTATTTTTTTAATTAATTTTGGCCAAAGGGGGCGCATTTCAATTTCTTACACACACTTGTTGTTTCATATGTTAACCAGAGGGGGAGCACTTTTAAAATATAAAAAAAGCTTTTTTGAAAAATTAGTTGGAATTTAACAAGAAAAAGGTCACAATTTCACAAGAAAAACTTGGAATTTTGGCAGTATTATAACAAAAGTCGTCATTTTACTCAACGCAAGTCAAAATTTTACAAGAAAAACTGAACATTTGTGCAATATTATGATAAAAGTTGGAATTTTACACAATAACAGTCGCAATTTTACAAGGAAAGCTTAAAATGTTGGCAATTTTATGAAAAGAGTCGTAATTTTACTCGACAAATGTCACAATTGTATAGGAAAACTTTAAAATTGTGGCACTATTTCAATAATAATCGTAATTTTACTTGGCAAAATAATGACAAGTCATAATTTTACTCAAAAAATGTCACTATTTTAAGAGAACCAAAAAAAAAGTCAGAATTTTATATGACAAATGTCACCATTTTGCATTAAAAAGTAATAATTTTATGAGAAAATGTTGCACTATTACAGAAACAGAAAGAATATGAGAAATTGTTCCCAATTTTATAAGAAAAAACTTGACACATTGTGAGAAAAAACTGCTTTTAGTTATTTGTAATTGGTCATTATTTACTTCAAGTTATTACAGTATGTCTCTATATACATATTTGGCCAAAGGGGGGCGCATTTCAATTTCTTACACACACTTGTTATTTCATATGCTGACCATTAGATGCAATGTTTTTTGGGACCATGATTTATGTCATTTGTTCACACCTCCTCATATGGAAGATACTTTTCCTTCTTCATATCTCAAGAAGGCTAGAAATACAAGAACACACACACACACACACACACACACACACACACACACACACACACAGTGTGGAGGCTGACTTCAGTATTTGACACATACAGTACATTTCTAGGTGGGTTGCTGGTCACAGCTTGAGTTGACATTCAATACAATAATCGTATTAAACTAGGAAAATAATAACAACACAACAGCAGGTGAGTGCATTTATATGCACAAACATGGCACCTGTTAAGCTAAGGTGAGTTTCACAACAGTTGTATGCTGCCAAAAGCTGCTAAAGGTTTCCTGTGCACATGTTTACTGGGTATTGAAAGACTTTACTGTAGGGCTCTGCAATGTTGTTCAAGTAAATGACCCCCAGACAGACAGACAGACAGAGAGAGAGAGAGAGAGAGAGAGAGAGAGAGAGAGAGAGAGAGAGAGAGAGAGAGAGAGAGACACCCGGCTTGGGTTTTAAATGAAAGTGGCCCTCAAGGTAATTTGTTACTGTGCAATATTCACAAGGTGACGACAGGTGCTCCTGGGGTTATGAATAGGGATAAATGCGTTAAAATGTAATATCGGAAATTATCGGTATCGGTTTTTTTATTATCGGTATCTTTTTTTTTTTTTTTTTTTTTTTTTTAATTAAATCAACATAAAAAACACAAGATACACTTACAATTAATGCACCAACCCAAAAAACCTCCCTCCCCCACAAAAGGGTTGTTTCTTTCTGTTATTAATATTCTGGTTCCTACATTATATATCAATATATATCAGACCTGGGCATTGTGCGGCCCGCGGGCCGCATCCGGCCCTTTGTACGTCCCTGTCCGGCCCGCGTGAGGCCAATTATAAATTACAAAATAAATTTTAAAAAGCATCTATTTCGAGTGTGCAATACAACGGTGCTGCTTTTGTTTTGAAAAGCGTTATTTGTATTACTTCCGTGTGGACGTATGCTCGTGCGCGCAGCAGCAATCTCAAATTACAAAATAAATTTAAAAAAACATCTTTGTCGTGCGTGCAATACAACTGTGCTGCTTTTATTTTGAAAAGTGTTATATGTGCGTATGTCCTGTGAGGGAAGGCGCACAGCGACAAGTGATGCCCGGTTATCCCCGAGACGCTAAAAAGAGAAAAGTTGATGACGAATGGCGTGTTTTCAACAAGACAAGTAAAGGTAAAGCTGTGTGCTTATTTGTGGTACACACGTTGCTGTGTTTAAAGAATATAGTGTAACGACCTGCTGAAGTAGATGTTGTCTTCTTGAGTTGCGTAAATGAGGAGTGAGGAGACGTGCGTGTGGAAGGAACGAGATATGTTGAGCTGTGTTAGTATAGCTTGCTCAATAAAAGTTTAAAAAGAGCGTCAGACTTGATGTGCACTTCTTCTGGACGCTACAATTGGTGGCAGAAGTAAAACTTTGCGCATACTGCACTGTTTGTGTGCTACGTCATCGGGAGGTACGTGCCACGTGAGGAGCTCGCCGCAAAGAGAGAGAGAGAGAGACAGAGAGAGAGAGCGTTTACAGGTGCAGCCACGCTGCTTGCCACGGGGTGAATTCCGCCCTCAATGAAGACTCCCAGGTTTGATGGCAAGGCGAACTGGGAGGCATTTCATCCCACTTCTGACATCAATTGTAGCGTCCAGAAGAAGTGCACACCAAGTCTGATGCACTTTTTAAACTTTTATTGAGCATGCTATACTAACACAGCTCAACTTATCTCGTTCTTTCCAAAAGGAAAACCAATCCTCACTCCTCATTTCCGCAACAGCAACGCTTCCTCCTTCTTCGCCAATCACCTTACAGGCGTGCTACGTTCACAACGTTTTCTTATCTGGTTAAATAAAGGTTTTACAACAAAGAGGATGCAGGGTAAAGTGATAGAAATTGAAATTTTTGTATTGTAATATACATCAGGAAGTGTTGTGTAAGAAAGTGTTAAAAATAAAACCATCAAAAGCCATCTGCTTTTGTATAAAGATAAGTTAGGTTAAATGAAAATATTATTATTATTATTATTATCTATCTTACGGTATATCAAAAATAATTTGAGCAAAATTTAATTGAAATATTGTCAGTGTGGCCCTCCAGCAGTGCTCGGGTTGCTCATGCGGCCCCCGGTAAAAATTAA
>NC_084736.1:4223137-4225637 GCF_033978785.1 Entelurus aequoreus
TAATTTGGGCAAAAAAATACAATTTCAATTGTTTTTCTAAAATGTTCAATAGAGTGAAGTGCGACGTAGCGAGGGACCACTCTAAACAAATGATTGGATTATTCGAGGGATATTCAATTGTTCTGCCTTCCACTATACATTGCTGCCATACATTCATGAACAAATATACAGTATTTGTTGTAAATTGATCATCATTTTCTGAGCAATTGAGCTAAATGTGATCATTTATAATGGCGTGCCCACTGATCTCTCATGGTACACTGAGGTGAATAGCACAGCTCTAGATCGTCCTGAGCGTCCTCTGCAGTGGACATTTGGGTTTTGCATAATAGAGCTATTTGTCTTGAGCGTAAAAGTGGTTCTCATTGAGGGCCACATCACAGTTATGGCTACCGTGTGTAACAACTAATATGATTTTTTTTTTTCCATGTATTTGAATAATAAATATATTTTTTCATACACTGTATCAAAAATATTTGGAGATTTTACAGTAAAGAAAAACATAATTTTACTGTAAAATATACATTGGTTTTTTTTTAACAACATAATGTAATCCAGGAAATAGAAAATAATACAGATGGGGTTTATTTTTACTGTAAATGTGACTGTTTTTTTGGTGTTTTTTTTTACAACATATTAGTGTAAATACAAAAACAGAACCACTGTTTTTTTTTTAATTCTGGCAACTAATCTGTCTTTTTTAAAAAAAAATTTACTTTAATTCAATTTACAGTAAAACACACAAAAAAACATAGATTTTATGGTAAAAAACTTAAATGTTAGTAGTTTTTTTTATTTACAGTTATATGCTATTAAAACCACTCTACATGTTCATATATATATATATATATATATATATATATATATATATATATATATATATATATATATATATATATATATATATATATATATATATATATATATATATATATATATATATATATACGTGTATATATATATATATATATATATATATATATATATATATACGTATATATATATATATATATATATATATATACGTATATATACATATATATATATGTATATATATATATATATACACATATATATATATATATATATATATATATACATATATATATATATATATATATATATATATGTATATATATATATATGTATATATATATATATATATATATATATATATATATATATATATATATATATATATATATATATATATATATATATATATATATATATATATATATATATATATATATATATGTATATATATATATATATATATATATATATATATATATATATATATATATATATATATATATATATATATATATATATATACAGTATATATATACATGCATACAGTGGTGGTCAAAAGTGTACATACACTTGTAAAGAACATCATGTCATGGCTGTCTTGAGCAAGTTTACCTGCAATAAGGCGCTTTTGGTAGCCATCCACAAGCTTCTGCTTGACCACTTGACCACAAAATAGGTGCAGTTCAGCTAAATGTGTTGCTTTTCCTGACATGAACTTGTTTCTTCAGCATTGTCCACACGTTTTAAGTCAAGACTTTGGGAAGGCCATTCTAAAACCTTCATTCTAGCCTGATTTAGCCATTCCTTTACCACTTTTGAGGTGTGTTTGGGGTCATTGTCCTGTTGGAACACCCAACTGCGCCCAAGACCCAACCTCCGGGCTGATGATTTTAGCTTGTCCTGAACAATTTGGAGGTAATCCTCCATTTACTCTCTGTAAAGCAGCAGTTCCATTGACAGCAAAACAGGCCCAGTGCATAATACTACCACCACCATGCTTGACGGTAGGAATGGTGTTCTGGGGTTAAAAGCCTCCAAACATATTGCTGGGTATTTGGCCAAACAGCTCCATTTTTGTGTCATCTGACCACAGAACTTTCCTCCAGAAGGTCTTATCTTTGTCCATGTGATGTCAGATTTATTTATATTTATTCGTGTACTCCTGACTTGGTTTGGCTCATTGTTTGGAATAAAAGAGAATAAGGAAATAGTTTAAATATTGTGTTTGATATTGTCAACAACACTCAGCATAAACAAATGGCGAAATGTACAGTTAATACATGGGATGTGTACTGGTACCGGTACTGGTATGTGGATGAGGGTGTCAGAATGATGGAAAGATCCCCAGTAAATATGCAGAAACAAAGTAGACATGTGGACGTCCAGACCTCCACGTTGAAGGACAGCCAGAGTTTCTTCTCTAAGCCTGCCAGCCCACGAGCTGCTGTCCGTGGTGCTGAACTACACAACTTGCTTGATTAAAGGCCTCACCTTTTCTCCTCCAAACATATTGCTGGGTATTGTGGCCAAACAGCTCCAATTGTATTTCATCTGACATCACAAGGACAGAGATAAGATCTTCTGGAGGAAAGTAGAGTTGTAGAAATGATTGGAAACTCAAGTCAGCCATGACATGATGTTCTTTACAGGTGTATGTACACTTTTGACCACCACTCTATGCATA
>NC_084736.1:4230637-4258137 GCF_033978785.1 Entelurus aequoreus
TGTAATAAATTAGGGTTGTACGGTATACTGATACTACCGCGATACTAATGAATCATATTCGGTACTATACTGCCTCTAAAAAGTGCCAGTTAACCCCCCCTTTTTAACAGGCATGACAGTTTTACCAGCAGAGGAGCATGTTCGGCAGCGCGCACACACAGAGTACTTACAAGCAGACACAGTGTGTAGACAGAAAAGGGAAAGATAAAGGTGAAGTTATAACACTACTTCTAAATCACTAATCCTGGCCTCCATGGCGACAAAGAAAGTGAGTTTCTTACAAGTATCATTATCACTGGAGGGCGAGGAATAGCTAAACATGCTTCGCTACACACCGTAGGAGGACACAATAGCTCACCGGCGTCACAATGTAAACAAACGCCATGGGTGGATCTACACCTGACATCCACTGTAATGATACCAAGTACTAGTCGGTACTACTATGATTACATCGATATTTTTTTAGCATCACATCTTTTTTCGTTTTTTAAACATTAATGTTTATAAAGTCAGTAAATACGTCCCTGGACACATGAGGACTTTGAATATGACCAATGTATGATCCTGTAACTACTTGGTATCGCATCGATACCTAAATTTGTGGTATCAGCCAAAACTAATGTTAAGTATCAAAGAAGAGAAGAATAAGTGATTATTACATTTTAACAGAAGTGTAGATAGAACATGTAGAAACGGAAAATAAGCAGATATTAACAGTAAATGAACAAGTAGATTAATAATCAATTTTTTACAGTTTGTCCCTCATAATGTGTACAAAATAATAGGTGTATAAATGACACAATATGTTACTGCATACGTCAGCAGACTAATTAGGAGTCTTGGTTTGTTTACTTACTACTAAAAGACAAGTTGTCTAGTATGTTCACTATTTTATTGAAGGACTAAATTACAATAATAAACATATGTTTCATGTACACTAAGATTGTTTTGTTGAAATAAAGACAATAATGACATTTTTTGTACTTCCCTTTATTTAGAAAAGTTTCAAAATACATTTTGGTACCAGTACCAAAATATTGGTATCGGGACAACCCGAGTATCTAAATATTGGTATCGGGACAACCCGAGTATCTAAATATTGGTATGGGGACAACCCTAGTATCTAAATATTGGTAGCAGGACAACCCTAGTATCTAAATATTGGTATCGGGACAACCCTAGTATCTAAATATTGGTATCGGGCCAACCGAGTATCTAAATATTGGTTTTGGGACAACCCTAGTATCTAAATATTGGTATCGGGACAACCCTAGTATCTAAATATTGGTAGCGGGACAACCCTAGTATCTAAATATTGGTATCGGGACAACCCTAGTATCTAAATAGTGGTATCGGGACAACCCGAGTATTTAAATATTGGTATCGGGACAACCCTAGTATTTAAATATTGGTATCGGGACAACCCTAGTATCTAAATATTGGTATGGGGACAACCTTAGTATCTAAATATTAGTATCGGGACAACCCTAGTATCTAAATATTGGTATCGGGACAACCCGAGTATCTAAATATTGGTTTTGGGACAACCCTAGAATCTAAATATTGGTATGGGGACAACTCTAGTATCTAAATATTTGTATGGGGACAACTCTTGTATCTAAATATTGGTATGGGGACAACCCTAGTATCTAAATATTGGTATCGGGACAACCCTAGTATCTAAATATTGGTATCGGGGCAACCCTACTATCTAAATATTGGTATCGGGACAACCCTAGTATCTAAATATTGGTAGCAGGACCACCCTAGTATCTAAATATTGGTATCGGGACAACCCTAGTATCTAAATATTGGTATCGGGACAACCCGAGTATCTAAATATTGGTTTTGGGACAACCCTAGTATCTAAATATTGGTATCGGGACAACCTTAGTATCTAAATATTGGTATCGGGGCAACCCTAGTATCTAAATATTGGTATCGGGACAACCCTAGTATCTAAATATTGGTAGCAGGACCACCCTAGTATCTAAATATTGGTATCGGGACAACCCTAGTATCTAAATATTGGTATCGGGACAACCCGAGTATCTAAATATTGGTTTTGGGACAACCCTAGTATCTAAATATTGGTATCGGGACAACCCTACTATCTAAATATTGGTAGCAGGACAACCCTAGTATCTAAATATTGGTATCGGGACAACCCTTGTATCTAAATATTGGTATCGGGACAACCCGAGTATCAAAATATTGGTTTTGGGACAACCCTAGTATCTAAATATTGGTATGGGGACAACCCTAGTATCTAAATATTGGTATCGGGACAACCTTAGTATCTAAATATTGGTATTGGGACAACCCTAGTATCTAAATATTGGTATCGGGACAACCCGAGTAATTAAATATTGGTTTTGGGACAACCCTAGTATCTAAATATTGGTTTCGGGACAACCATAGTATCTAAATATTGGTATCGGGACAACCCTAGTATCAAAATATTGGTAGCGGGACCACCCTAGTATCTAAATATTGGTATCGGGACAACCCTAGTATCTAAATATTGGTATCGGGACAACCCTAGTATCTAAATATTGGTATCGGGACAACCCTAGTATCTAAATATTGGTATGGGGACAACCCTAGTATCTAAATATTGGTATTGGGACAACCCTAGTATCTAAATATTGGTATTGAGACAACCCTAGTATCTAAATATTGGTAGCGGGACAACCCGAGTATCTAAATATTGGTATTGGGACAACCCTAGTATCTAAATATTGGTAGCAGGACAACCCTAGTATCTAAATATTGGTATTAGGACAACCCTAGTATCTAAATATTGGTAGCGGGACAACCCGAGTATCTAAATATTGGTATTGGGACAACCCTAGTATCTAAATATTGGTATCGGGACAACCCTAGTATCTAAATATTGGTATCGGGACAACCCTGGTATCTAAATATTGGTATTGTTCAAATAAAGCCAATAATGCCATTTTTTTTACAATACACACAATATAACTAAAAAAAGAGGACACCCTCGTCTACCATCTTGTGTTTGTAGTTGTGAGATGATGTCTCACTCCTTCTTCTAGTCAGTTCTGCTCACCTTGTCCTGGTCCCTCCTGGTCCCTCCTGGTCCCTCCTGGTCCCTCCTGGCTCCTTCCATTGCCATCAAGCAGTCAAGCGGATAATTAAATAGCTGCTGACTTGCATTTTTTCTACTTAAAAAAAAAAAAGAAAAGAAAAGAAAAACTTTGATTGAATCTGCATGACTTAGAAAAGTGCAAGCAGATCCTCTGTGATGATAAAAGTCTGTCTTGACAAAGAAGAGAAAGAAATGCCAGTCAAAGATCCTCTATATGACAGAGTACTTTGCTCTTTTTAAGGACTATTGCAAAAAAAAGAAAAACAAACTCTTGTGAAAGATCCTTTATTTGACAGGAGAACTGTTGTTTTTGGAAGGAAAAAAAATACAACTAAATTGTCAGACCCTAAAAAAAACTATTCTATAAACAAAAACAATTGCTAGTCAAGGAGACTCTTTACAACATGAATGTTTGCTGTTTTTAGGTACCTACTGCAAAAAAAAAGCTAGCCAAAGATCCTCTATATCAGTGGTCTCCAACCTTTTTGTATTTAATTTTTTTTATTTTTATTTTTTATTTTATTTTTTTACATAAATAAATACAATCATGTGTGCTTACGGACTGTATCCCTGCAGACTGTATTGATCTATATTGATATATAATGTATATATTGTGTTTTTTATGTTGATTTCATAAAAAAATAAAATTAAAAAAAATATTTTTTTATTTTTTTTATTTGTTGTGCGGCCCGGTACCAATCGGTCGGCGGCCCGGTACCGGGCCGTGGCCCGGTGGTTGGGGACCACTGCTCTATATGACTGAGTAATTTGCTCTTTTTAAGGACTATTGCAAAAAAACAAAAATAAATAAAAAATAAAAATAAAAAACTCTTGTAAACGATCCTTTATTTGACAGCAGCCCTCTGTTATTTTGAAAGACTCTACAGCAAAAACTAAAATCAACTCAGTTGCCAGAATTCTACTGTAAAATTGAATTTTTTATTTTTTTTTACTGTAAATAAAGAAAAATTCTATTTTACAGTAAAATTTTGGCACCTGAGCTGCCAGTTTGTTTGGTTTATTTTACCACAAATCAACAAGTGTAGATTTTTGGGTGTATTACTGTAAATGCCAAAACGACACCACAGTTTATTACAGTAAAAAAAAGGACTGTTTTTTTTTTCATTTAGAGAAAAAAAGTGTAAAAACCACATTAAAATTCACAATTTGACCATGAAATCTATTGCTATTTTTACATTGCACAATTTGATGGATAACTTGCTTTGAAATCATTATTATTAGTATTAGTATCAGGGCCTTGAGTTTGACACCCGTGCTCTAACTCCTTTATTAAACAAGGACCCCGTATATAGGTGTCCCAACACTTTTGTCCGGTGGCAAAAGCTTTGTTTGCCCATGTCAGCTTCACGCCAGCGCCGCCGTAACGTCTGCTGGGCCGCGTTTAGACCCGGGCGATCAATGGCGGTGTTGATACGGCGGTGGACTGGTTAGCACACACACACACACACACGTACACACACACACACACACAGACACGTACACGCCGTCAAAGTAAATCTACCTTAGCAGAGGTCTCCACCTGTCCTCCCCACTGGCCCGGGAGCACGCCACTTCATCATTATCGATTCCTCGGCCATAGAGCGGCCGTGGCTGAGCCCATTAGCGTCCCCCCTCTCCCCCCCTCACTATTTCATCAGCTGTGATTTATCTGCTTAATATGCAAGGCTTAGCTCACGCTGCAGAAGACACTAGTGACTAGGGATGACGTTCGAAACCGGTTCTACCCGGTTGTTCGATAAGAAAAGAACCGTTCGAGAAGAAAAGAACCGATTCCACGGACTCGAATCCCTTTTTGAGAACCGGTTCCCATTATCGAGGCCACTATAGTAAAGAAAAAACAGTTGGTTCTTTATTCGGATCCCTGGGAACGAATCCCGCCCCACAAGAAATGCCCTGTGGGACATCACACATGATTTGCGATTACATGGAGTACTTTTTTTCCCTGCCAAAATAGAAAGAAAGAATACATTTAGTAAGAAAAGTTACATTACTTTATTGATACATATTATTTCCAGGCACAATTTGATGGATAACTTGCTTTGAATCATTATTATTAGTATTTATTTCTATTTAAAAATGGTGTGAATGTTTGATCATATATTTTTGCATAATTAGACAATATTTAAGTTAACATAAGTTGTGATTACATGGAGTACATTTATTTTATTATTTCTGCCAAAATAGAAAGAAAGAATACCTTTAGTAAGAAAAAGTTACATTACTTTATTGATACATATTATTTCCAGGCTTTCCAGGGCCAAATAAAATGACACATGTAAACTATAGTTTATTGGACAAAATAGACATTTTTAAAGTAAAAAAAATATATGGTAAATTGCAATAATTTCACCTCAAAATGTAAAGTATATTACTGTATATGGAAAAACAGTACTACTATTTTTATGGTAAAAAAAAAAAAAAAAAAGGCAGCTCAGTTGCCAAAATTTTATTGTAAAATTTTAATTTGTTTTTTTACTGTTAATAAAAAAAAATATATTTTTCAGTAAAATTGTTATTTTTTTACTGTTAATAAAAAAACATCATATTTTACTGTAAAATATACATTTATTTTTTTACTGTTAATAAAAAAAAAATTATATTTTACAGTAAAATGTTGTCACTTGAGCTGCCAGTTTGTTTGGTTTGTTTTACCACAAATCAACAACTGCAAATTTTTTGGTGTATTACTGTAAATGCCAAAACAACACCACAGTTTATTACAGTAAAAACTATAGTTTATCGGACAAAATAGACATTTTTAAAGTTAAAAAAAAGAAGATGGTAAATTGCAATAATTTCACCTCAAAATGTAGTGTATATTACTGTAAATGGAAAAACAGTACTACTGTTTTTATGGTAAAAAAAAAAAATAGCTAGCTCAGTTGCCAAAATTTTACTGTAAAATTTAAATTTGTTTTTTTTACTGTTAATTTGTTTTAATATTTTACAGTAAAATTTACATTTGTTGTTTTACTGTAAATAAAAAATATATATATTTGACTGTAAAATGTACATTTGTTTTTTTTACTGCAAATGAAAAAAAATGTTATTTTACAGTAAAATGTTGTCACTTGAGCTGCCAGTTTGTTTGGTTTGTTTTACCACAAATCAACAACTGCACATTTTTTGGTGTATTACTGTAAATGCCAAAATGACACCACAGTTTATTACAGTAAAAAAGTACAGTTTTTTTTTTCATTTAGAGAAAAATGCTGTAAAAACCACATTAAAATTCACAATTTGATCATGAAATCTATTGCTACTTTTACATTGCACAATTTGATGGATAACTTGCTTTGAAATCATTATTATTAGTATTTATTTCTATTTATAAATGGTCTGAATGTTTGATCATATATTTTTGCATAATTAGACAATATTTAAGTTAACATAATTTGTGATTACATGGAGTACATTTATTTTATTATTTCTGCCAAAATAGAAAGAAAGAATACATTTAGTAAGAAAAAGTTACATTACTTTATTGATACATATTATTTCCAGGCTTTCCAGGGCCAAATAAAATGACACATGTAAACTATAGTTTATTGGACAAAATAGAAATTTTTAAAGTAAAAAAAAAAATATGGTAAATTGCAATAATTTCACCTCAAAATGTAAAGTATATTACTGTAAATGGAAAAACAGTACTACTGTTTTTATGGTACAAAAAAAAAAGGCAGCTCAGTTGCCAAAATTTTATTGTAAAATTTTAATTTGTTTTTTTACTGTTAATAAAAAAAATTATATTTTACAGTAAAATTGTTATTTTTTTACTGTTAATAAAAAAACATCATATTTTACTGTAAAATTTACATTTATTTTTTTACTGTTAATAAAAAATATATATATTTTACAGTAAAATGTTGTCACTTGAGCTGCCAGTTTGTTTGGTTTGTTTTACCACAAATCAACAACTGCAAATTTTTTGGTGTATTACTGTAAATGCCAAAACAACACCACAGTTTATTACAGTAAAAACTATAGTTTATCGGACAAAATAGACATTTTTAAAGTAAAAAAAAAAAAGATGGTAAATTGCAATAATTTCACCTCAAAATGTAGTGTATATTACTGTAAATGGAAAAACAGTACTACTGTTTTTATGGTAAAAAAAAAAAATAGGCAGCTCAGTTGCCAAAATTTTACTGTAAAATTTAAATTTGTTTTTTTACTGTTAATAATTTGTTTTAATATTTTACAGTAAAATTTAAATTTGTTGTTTTACTGTAAATAAAAAATATATATATTTTACTGTAAAATGTACATTTGTTTTTTTACTGCAAATGAAAAAAAATGTTATTTTACAGTAAAATGTTGTCACTTGAGCTGCCAGTTTGTTTGGTTTGTTTTACCACAAATCAACAACTGCACATTTTTTGGTGTATTACTGTAAATGCCAAAACGACACCACAGTTTATTACAGTAAAAAAGTACAGTTTTTTTTTCATTTAGAGAAAAATGCTGTAAAAACCACATTAAAATTCACAATTTGATCATGAAATCTATTGCTACTTTTACATTGCACAATTTGATGGATAACTTGCTTTGAAATCATTATTATTAGTATTTATTTCTATTTATAAATGGTCTGAATGTTTGATCATATATTTTTGCATAATTAGACAATATTTAAGTTAACATAATTTGCGATTACATGGAGTACTTTTTTTCCCTGCCAAAATAGAAAGAAAGAATACATTTAGTAAGAAAAGTTACATTACTTTATTGATACATATTATTTCCAGGCTTTCCAGGGCCAAATAAAATGACACATGTAAACTATAGTTTATTGGACAAAATAGACATTTTTAAAGTTAAAAAAAATATATGGTAAATTGCAATAATTTCACCTCAAAATGTAAAGTATATTACTGTAAATGGAAAAACAGTGCTACTATTTTTATGGTAAAAAAAAAAAAAAAAAAGGCAGCTCAGTTGCCAAAATTTTATTGTAAAATTTTAATTTGTTTTTTTACTGTTAATAAAAAAAATTATATTTTACAGTAAAATTGTTATTTTTTTACTGTTAATAAAAAAACATCATATTTTACTGTAAAATTTACATTTATTTTTTTACTGTTAATTAAAAAAAAATTATATTTTACAGTAAAATGTTGTCACTTGAGCTGCCAGTTTGTTTGGTTTGTTTTACCACAAATCAACAACTGCAAATTTTTTGGTGTATTACTGTAAATGCCAAAACAACACCACAGTTTATTACAGTAAAAACTATAGTTTATCGGACAAAATAGACATTTTTTAAGTTAAAAAAAAAAGATGGTAAATTGCAATAATTTCACCTCAAAATGTAGTGTATATTACTGTAAATGGAAAAACAGTACTACTGTTTTTATGGTAAAAAAAAAAATAGCTAGCTCAGTTGCCAAAATTTTACTGTAAAATTTAAATTAGTTTTTTTACTGTTAATTTGTTTTAATATTTTACAGTAAAATTTACATTTGTTGTTTTACTGTAAATAAAAAATATATATATTTTACTGTAAAATGTACATTTGTTTTTTTACTGCAAATGAAAAAAAATGTTATTTTACAGTAAAATGTTGTCACTTGAGCTGCCAGTTTGTTTGGTTTGTTTTACCACAAATCAACAGCTGCACATTTTTTGGTGTATTACTGTAAATGCCAAAACGACACCACAGTTTATTACAGTAAAAAAGTACAGTTTTTTTTTTTCATTTAGAGAAAAATGCTGTAAAAACCACATTAAAATTCACAATTTGATCATGAAATCTATTGCTACTTTTACATTGCACAATTTGATGGATAACTTGCTTTGAAATCATTATTATTAGTATTTATTTCTATTTATGAATGGTCTGAATGTTTGATCATATATTTTTGCATAATTAGACAATATTTAAGTTAACATCATTTGCGATTACATGGAGTACTTTTTTTTCCCTGCCAAAATAGAAAGAAAGAATACATTTAGTAAGAAAAGTTACATTACTTTATTGATACATATTATTTCCAGGCTTTCCAGGGCCAAATAAAATGACACATGTAAACTATAGTTTATTGGACAAAATAGACATTTTTAAAGTTAAAAAAAATATATGGTAAATTGCAATAATTTCACCTCAAAAATGTAAAGTATATTACTGTAAATGGAAAAACAGTACTACTGTTTTTATGGTTAAAAAAAAAAAAAAAAAAGGCAGCTCAGTTGCCAAAATTTTATTGTAAAATTTAAATTTGTTTTTTTCCTGTGATGTCACACAAGCAGCAAAAATAATGGACCGGAAAAAAACGCCTCAAGGCATGGCTATTCACCTATAGTGATCACAGAGACAGGTTGTTTTTGTGTTACTGTATATATTTGTTTTCTGAAAAATCCCACTTAATATACTTTGGGTTACAACAGTCAATAATAATTTATAAAAAATTTTTAGGGGGGTAACAGTCAATATTTATTTATTTTATTTTATTTTTTTCTTATGAAATGAAAGTGAGCTTTTGTTAAACCAATTATTGTGTGTTTTTTTTCCCACATACAACAACCTATCTGGACTCGATAAGAGAATCGATAAGGAATCGGTTCGATAAGAGGATTCGATAATAGGCTCGAAATCGATCATTTCTTATCAAACATCATCCCTACTAGTGACTGTACAGCAGCTTTAAAAGTAGCCGATTGCGACACACGTAACGATCTGTCTGCTGGTATCGTCATGTTTCAGGTTGTGTATTCAGTGCGGCCGAAGAGTGTGGTGACATGAAATTGAATATATTCATGTTCACACCGAGAAGTCATGCTTTTGTCATGATCCAACTCCCGGATCAGGTTTTGTTTAGTTTAAGACTCGCTTAGTTCTGTTTTCAGCACTTCTTGATTGCCATGGGTGCTGATTATTTTCACCTGGCCTGTGTTTAGTGTTCGGGACGCTCACCTGCTCCCGGGCACTAATCAGAGAGCTATCTTGCAATGTATTTGTATTGTGGACTGATTTATGAGTAATAAATCAGGTGTCCTACCTCAGGAGTCGGACTATAAAGCGCACTTAAAATACTTTAATTGTATCAAAACCCGACAGTGCGCCTTATAACCCGGTGCACCTAATGTACGGAATCATTCTGGTTGTGCTTATTGACCTCGAAGCAATTTTATTTGGTACATGGTGAAATGACAAGTGTGACCAGTAGATGGCAGCCACACATTAGAGATACGTGTAGACTGCAATATGACGCCAGTAAACAACACCAAATATTTTAATGTTCCATTGAGAATTATAGAACATTACACAAGGCGCTCAAAAATGCAAACCAATATTTAGATACTAGGGCTGTCCCGATACCAATATTTAGATACTAGGGTTGTCCCCATACCAATATTTAAATACTAGGGTTGTCCCAATACCAATATTTAGATACTAGGGTTGTCCCGATACCAATATTTAGATACTAGGGTTGCCCCGATACCAATATTTAGATACTAGGGTTGTCCCCATACCAATATTTAGATACTAGGGTTGTCCCGATACCAATATTTAGATACTAGGGTTGTCCCTATACCAATATTTAGATACTAGGGTTGTCCCTATACCAATATTTAGATACTAGGGTTGCCCCGATTCCAATATTTAGATACTAGAGTTGTCCTGATACCAATATTTAGATACTAGGGTTGTCCCCATACCAATATTTAGATAATAGAGTTGTCCCCATACCAATATTTAAATACTAGGGTTGTCCCGATACCAATATTTAGATACTAGGGTTGTCCCGAAACCAATATATAGATACTAGGTTGTCCCGATACCAATATTTAGATACTAGAGTTGTCCCCATACCAATATTTAGATACTAGGGTTGTCCCCATACCAATATTTAGATACTAGGGTTGTCCCGACACCAATATTTAGATACTAGGGTTGTCCCGATACCAATATTTAGATACTAGGGTTGTCCCCATACCAATATTTAGATACTAGGGTTGTCCCCATACCAATATTTAGATACTAGGGTTGCCGCGATTCCAATATTTAGATACTAGGGTTGTCCTGATACCAATATTTAGATACTAGGGTTGTCCTGATACCAATATTTACATACTAGGGTTGTCATGATACAGATATTTAGATACTAGGGTTGTCCGGATACCAATATTTAGATACTAGGGTTGTCCCGATACCAATATTTAAATACTAGGGTTGTCCCGATACCTAAATTTAGATACTAGGGTTGTCCCCATACCAATATTTAGATACTAGGGTTGTCCCGATACCAATATTTAGATACTAGGTTTGCCCCGATACCCATAATTAGATACTAGGGTTGTCCTGATACCTAAATTTAGATACTAGGGTTGTCCCGATACCAATATTTAGATACTAGGGTTGTCCCGATACCAATATTTAGATACTAGGGTTGTCCCGATACCAATATTTAGATACTAGGGTTGTCCCGATACCAATATTTAGATACTAGGGTTGTCCCGATACCAATATTTAGATACTAGGGTTGTCCCGAAACCAATATATAGATACTAGGTTGTCCCGATACCAATATTTAGATACTAGAGTTGTCCCCATACCAATATTTAGATACTAGGGTTGTCCCGACACCAATATTTAGATACTAGGGTTGTCCCGATACCAATATTTAGATACTAGGGTTGTCCCCATACCAATATTTAGATACTAGGGTTGTCCCCATACCAATATTTAGATACTAGGGTTGCCGCGATTCCAATATTTAGATACTAGGGTTGTCCTGATACCAATATTTAGATACTAGGGTTGTCCTGATACCAATATTTACATACTAGGGTTGTCATGATACAGATATTTAGATACTAGGGTTGTCCGGATACCAATATTTAGATACTAGGGTTGTCCCCATACCAATATTTAGATACTAGCATTGTCCCCATACCAATATTTTGGTACTAGGGTTGTCCCCATACCAATATTTAGATACTAGAGTTGTCCCCATACCAATATTTAAATACTAGGGTTGTCCCGATACCAATATTTAGATACTAGGGTTGTCCCGATACCAATATTTAGATACTAGGGTTGTCCCCATACCAATATTTAGATACTAGAGTTGTCCCCATACCAGTATTTAAATACTAGGGTTGTCCCTATACCAATATTTAGATACTAGGGTTGTCCCGATACCAATATTTAGATACTAGGGTTGTCCCGATACCGATATTTAGATACTAGGGTTGTCCCGATACCAATATTTAGATACTAGGGTTGTCCCGATACCAATATTTAAATACTAGGGTTGTCCCCATACCAATATTTAGATACTAGCATTGTCCCCATACCAATATTTTGGTACTAGGGTTGTCCCCATACCAATATTTAGATACTAGAGTTGTCCCCATACCAATATTTAGATACTAGCGTTGTCCCCATACCAATATTTAGGTACTAGGGTTGTCCCGATACCAATATTTAGATACTAGGGTTGTCCCCATACCAATATTTAAATACTAGGGTTGTCCCCATACCAATATTTAGATACTAGGGTTGTCCCGATACCAATATTTAGATACTAGAGTTGTCCCCATACCAATATTTAGATACTAGGGTTGTCCCGATACCAATATTTAGATACTAGGGTTGTCCCTATACCAATATTTAAATACTAGGATTGTCCCCATACCAATATTTAGATACTAGGGTTGTCCCGATACCAATATTTAGATACTAGGGTTGTCCCGATACCGATATTTAGATACTAGGGTTGTCCCGATACCAATATTTAGATACTAGGGTTGTCCCGATACCAATATTTAAATACTAGGGTTGTCCCCATACCAATATTTAGATACTAGGGTTGTCCCCATACCAATATTTAGATACTAGGGTTGTCCCTATACCAATATTTAAATACTAGGGTTGTCCTGATACCAATATTTAGATACTAGGGTTGTCCCGATACTGATATTTAGATACTAGGGTTGTCCCGATACCAATATTTAAATACTAGGGTTGTCCCAATACCAATATTTAGATACTAGGGTTGTCCCGAAACCAATATTTAGATACTAGGGTTGTCCCGATACCAATATTTAAATACTAGGGTTGTCCTGATACCAATATTTAGATACCAGGGTTGTCCCCATACCAATATTTAGATACTAGGTTGTCCCAATACCAATATTTAAATACTAGGGTTGTCCCCATACCAATATTTAGATACTAGGGTTGTCCCGATACCAATATTTAGATACTAGGGTTGTCCCGATACCAATATTTAGATACTAGGGTTGTCCCGATACCAATATTTAGATACTAGAGTTGTCCCCATACCAATATTTAGATACTAGGATTCTCCCGATACCAATATTTAGATACTAGGTTGTCCCGATACCAATATTTAGATACTAGGGTTGTCCCGATACCAATATTTAGATACTAGAGTTGTCCCCATACCAATATTTAGATACTAGGATTCTCCCGATACCAATATTTAGATACTAGGTTGTCCCGATACCAATATTTAGATACTAGAGTTGTCCCCATACCAATATTTAGATACTAGGGTTGTCCCCATACCAATATTTTGATACTAGGGTTGTCCCCATACCAATATTTAAATACTAGGGTTGTCCCGATACCAATATTTAAATACTAGGGTTGTCCTGATACCAATATTTAGATACTAGGGTTGTCCCGATACCAATATTTAGATACTAGGGTTGTCCCGATACCAATATTTAGATACTAGGGTTGTCCCGATACCAATATTTAGATACTAGGGTTGTCCTGATACCAATATTTAGATACTAGAGTTGTCCCCATACCAATATTTTGGTACCGGTACCAAAATGTATTTTGATACTTTTCTAAATAAAGGGGACCACAAAAAAATGTCATTATTGTCTTTATTGTAACAAAAACTCTTAGGGTACATGAAACATATGTTTATTATTGTAATTTAGTCCTTCAATAAAATGTTGAACATACTAGACAACTTGTCTTTTAGTAGTAAGTAAACAAACAAAGACTCCTAATTAGTCTGCAGTAACATATTGTGTCATTTATACACCTATTATTTTGTACACATTATGAGGGACAAACTGTAAAAATTGATTATTAATCTACTTGTTCATTTACTGCGACAAGTGCACTCACGCACCTGGTCCAATCAGGGCCAAGGAGGATTGGAAGTGTGCTGGTCTGGGATTGGCCGACAGTGGCAGTCCACCCTCATCAAATATTTACTTCAGTCGCAGGCCACAAAGGGGAAGGCTCGTAGGAAGTGGAGATGTGTGTGTGATGTACTCATTAGAGCGGCAGTAATTGATAGGCTGGTAGCAAGCATTGAGCAGAGTGATGGAGGAGGCGAGAGGGCGGCGGCTTATTTCTCAAAAGGGCCTTGAAAAGGAGAGGGAGAGGAGGCGGCAGCAATCAGAGGAGCGACCAAGGTGGCCTTAAACTAACGCAGCAGGATGACACTTTGAATAGTTGCTGTGGCTTTTTGTCCACAGGTTGTGGTGATGACTCTCTCTCTCTCTCTCTCTCTCTCTCTCTCTGTGTGTGTGTGTGTGCGTGTGTGTTCGTGTGTGTGTGTGCGTGTGTGTGTGTGTGTCCTTTTTTTTTTTTTTTTGCAGGACCACCAAGAGAGGAGGCAAATAACGTAAATAGAAGTCTTCCACGTCTTCTTCTCTTCTTTGCAGCTCTTTCACTCTTTCTTCTCATGTCTCTATCATCATCATCATCATCATCATCATCATCATCATCATCATCACCATGTCATATTCTACCCCAGTAGAATAGAAATAGAATAGAATAGAAAGTACTTTATTGATCCCTGGGGGAAATTCAGCACCACAGTTCGCTCACAATAGACAATAAACACTTGGGTAT
This sequence comes from Entelurus aequoreus, assembly GCF_033978785.1. Classification (NCBI taxonomy): domain Eukaryota; kingdom Metazoa; phylum Chordata; class Actinopteri; order Syngnathiformes; family Syngnathidae; genus Entelurus; species Entelurus aequoreus. The sequence goes on from NC_084736.1 coordinate 4,245,622, forward strand.
TTTTTACATGTGAATAATATAAATACAGTCTATTATACAGCATTATTCACATGTGAATAATATAAATACAGTCTATTATACAGCATTATTCACATGTGAATAATATAAATACAGTCTATTATACAGCATTATTCACATGTGAATAATATAAATACAGTCCATTATACAGCATTATTCACGTGTAAATAATATAAATACAGTCTATTATACAGCATCATTCACATGTGAATAATATAAATACCGTCTATTATACAGCATTATTCACATGTGAATAATAGAAATACAGTCCATTATACAGCATTATTCACATGTGAATAATATAAATAGTCTACTATACAGCATTATTCACATGTGAATAATATAAATACAGTCCATTATACAGAATTATTCACATGTGAATAATATAAATACAGTCTATTATACAGCATTATTCACGTGTGAATAATATAAATACAGTCTATTATACAGCATTATTCACATGTGAATAATATAAATACAGTCTATTATACAGCATTATTCACGTGTGAATAATATAAATACAGTCTATTATACAGTATTATTCACATGTGTATAATATAAATAGTCTATTATACAGCATTATTCACATGTGAATAATATAAATACAGTCCATTATACAGCATTATTCACGTGTAAATAATATAAATACAGTCTATTATACAGCATCATTCACATGTGAATAATATAAATACCGTCTATTATACAGCATTATTCACATGTGAATAATAGAAATACAGTCCATTATACAGCATTATTCACATGTGAATAATATAAATACAGTCTATTATACAGCATTATTCACGTGTGAATAATATAAATACAGTCTATTATACAGCATTATTCACATGTGAATAATATAAATACAGTCTATTATACAGCATTATTAACATGTGAATAATATAAATACAGTATATTATACAGCATTATTCACATGTGAATAATATAAATACAGTCTATTATACAGCAATATTCACATGTGAATAATATAAATACAGTCTATTATACAGCATTATTCACATGTGAATAATATAAATACAGTCTATTATACAGCATTATTCACATGTGAATAATATAAATACAGTCTATTATACAGCATTATTCACATGTGAATAATATAAATACAGTCTATTATACAGCATTATTCACATGTGAATAATATAAATACAGTCCATTATACAGCATTATTCACGTGTAAATAATATAAATACAGTCTATTATACAGCATCATTCACATGTGAATAATATAAATACCGTCTATTATACAGCATTATTCACATGTGAATAATAGAAATACAGTCCATTATACAGCATTATTCACATGTGAATAATATAAATAGTCTACTATACAGCATTATTCACATGTGAATAATATAAATACAGTCCATTATACAGAATTATTCACATGTGAATAATATAAATACAGTCTATTATACAGCATTATTCACGTGTGAATAATATAAATACAGTCTATTATACAGCATTATTCACATGTGAATAATATAAATACAGTCTATTATACAGCATTATTCACGTGTGAATAATATAAATACAGTCTATTATACAGTATTATTCACATGTGAATAATATAAATAGTCTATTATACAGCATTATTCACATGTGAATAATATAAATACAGTCCATTATACAGCATTATTCACGTGTAAATAATATAAATACAGTCTATTATACAGCATCATTCACATGTGAATAATATAAATACCGTCTATTATACAGCATTATTCACATGTGAATAATAGAAATACAGTCCATTATACAGCATTATTCACATGTGAATAATATAAATACAGTCTATTATACAGCATTATTCACGTGTGAATAATATAAATACAGTCTATTATACAGCATTATTCACATGTGAATAATATAAATACAGTCTATTATACAGCATTATTCACGTGTGAATAATATAAATACAGTCTATTATACAGCATTATTCACATGTGAATAATACAAATACAGTCTATTATACAGCATTATTCACATGTGAATAATATAAATACAGTCTATTATACAGCATTATTCACATGTGAATAATATAAATACAGTCCATTATACAGCATTATTCACGTGTGAATAATATAAATACAGTCTATTATACAGCATTATTCACATGTGAATAATATAAATACAGTCTATTATACAGCATTATTCATATGTGAATAATATAAATACAGTCTATTATACAGCATTATTCACATGTGAATAATATAAATACAGTCTATTATACAGCATTATTCACATGTGAATAATATAAATACAGTCTATTATACAGCATTATTCACATGTGAATAATATAAATACAACAATACAGTCTATTATACAGCATTATTAACATCGGCAGTGCGCCTTATAACCCGGTGCGCCCTGTGGTCCGGAAAATACGGTACTGACTGACTTTTAGCAAAGTTTCTTCTCAACTACTCACATTTTAGAAATGGACAGATCTAAAAAAAGGAATAAGATGACTAACATAACATTAATATTTCCTCCCAGCAGATCATGTGATGAGGTCCACTATGACTCTGACCTCAGCCCTGCTAGTAGATCTCCATGCAGGGTATCAATGACGCCACAGCGGGCGACACTCGTTCTGGCCGCATGAATAAAGATGCCCTGCTTTTATTAGCACTATAAAGCGTTCCAGAGGAGCACGACCCGGTCAGGCCCTGCCTCTGTTTTCTCTCCCTCTTTCTCCCTTCTTTAAAGAGCCAGCTCCATCTGAGCGGGCCAAAGCCTGATGGGTTTTTCGAGTGTTTTTCTTGGCGTCTCCATCGTCAGCGTCCTGGCCAAAAGTAGCACATCTTTTTTAGATGAGAAGGGCTGTGCCCCGTGTGGACGCCAACTCTACTTCTAGAATAGAGAGATGGAAAGGATAGAAGGAGTCTACAGATCCCGCCCGTCACCCGTCACACATCCACATGAGGGCTCCTCCTTCTTTCACTTGACTGTCTGCTTCTACTCGGGAACACATTTACACAAAAGTGTCAATATTTGTCAACATGCGCACTCCCACTCTGCGTCCTGTGCTATTATTTTTTGGGCGATAAAACAAATGTCAGATTGACTTGAAATTTCTCACACAGCTAAATGCTATTTACCGTATTTTTCGGACTACAAGGCGCACTCAAAATCCTAAGTACGGAATAATTCTGGTTGTGCTTACCGACCTCGAAGCAATTCTATTTGGTACATGGTGTAATGATAAGTGTGACCAGTAGATGGCAGCCACACATAAGATATACGTGTAGACTGCAATAAGATGGCAGTCACACATAACTGTTACGTGTGGTCTGCAATATGATGGCAGTCACACATAAGAGATACGTGTAGACTGCAATATGATGGCAGTCGCACATAAGAGATACGTGTAGGCTGCAATAAGATGGCAGTAACACATAAGAGATACGTGTGGACTGCAATATGATGGCAGTCACACATAAGAGATACGTGTAGACTGCAATATGATGGCAGTCACACATAAGAGATACGTGTGGACTGCAATATGATGGCAGTCGCACATTAGAGATACGTGTGGACTGCAATATGATGGCAGTCGCACATAAGAGATACGTGTAGACTGCAATATGATGGCAGTCACACATAAGAGATACGTGTAGACTGCAATATGATGGCAGTCGCACATAACTGATACGTGTGGACTGCAATATGATGGCAGTCACACATAAGAGATACGTGTAGACTGCAATATGATGGCAGTCACACATAAGAAATACGTGTAGACTGCAATATGATGGCAGTCACACATAAGAGATACGTGTAGACTGCAATATGATGGCAGTCACACATAAGAAATACGTGTAGACTGCAATATGATGGCAGTCACACATAAGAGATACGTGTAGACTGCAATATGATGGCAGTCACACATAAGAGATACGTGTGGACTGCAATATGATGGCTGTCACACATAAGAGATACGTGTAGACTGCAATAAGATGGCAGTCACACATAAGAGATATGTGTAGACTGCAATATGATGGCAGTCACACATAAGAGATACGTGTGGACAGCAATATGATGGCAGTCACACAAGAGATACGTGTAGACTGCAATATGATGGCAGTCGCACATAAGAGATACGTGTAGGCTGCAATAAGATGGCAGTAACACATAAGAGATACGTGTGGACTGCAATATGATGGCAGTCACACATAAGAGATACGTGTAGACTGCAATATGATGGCAGTCACACATAAGAGATACGTGTGGACTGCAATATGATGGCAGTCGCACATTAGAGATACGTGTGGACTGCAATATGATGGCAGTCGCACATAAGAGATACATGTAGACTGCAATATGATGGCAGTCACACATAAGAGATACGTGTAGACTGCAATATGATGGCAGTCGCACATAACTGATACGTGTGGACTGCAATATGATGGCAGTCACACATAAGAGATACGTGTAGACTGCAATATGATGGCAGTCACACATAAGAAATACGTGTAGACTGCAATATGATGGCAGTCACACATAAGAGATACGTGTAGACTGCAATATGATGGCAGTCACACATAAGAAATATGTGTAGACTGCAATATGATGGCAGTCACACATAAGAGATACGTGTAGACTGCAATATGATGGCAGTCACACATAAGAGATACGTGTGGACTGCAATATGATGGCTGTCACACATAAGAGATACGTGTAGACTGCAATAAGATGGCAGTCACACATAAGAGATATGTGTAGACTGCAATATGATGGCAGTCACACATAAGAGATACGTGTGGACAGCAATATGATGGCAGTCACACAAGAGATACGTGTAGACTGCAATATGATGGCAGTCGCACATAAGAGATTTGTGTGGACTGCAATATGATGGCAGTCACACATAACTGATATGTGTGGACTGCAATATGATGGCAGTCACACATAAGAGATACGTGTAGACTGCAATATGATGGCAGTCACACATAAGAGATATGTGTGGACTGCAATATGATGGCAGTCACACATAAGAGATATGTGTAGACTGCAATATGATGGCAGTCACATATAAGAGATACATGTAGACTGCAATATGATGGCAGACGCACATAAGAGATACATGTAGACTGCAATATGATGGCAGTCACACATACGAGATGCGTGTAGACTGCAATATGATGGCAGTCACACATAAGAGATACGTGTAGACTGCAATATGATGGCAGTCACACATAAGAGATGCGTGTAGACTGCAATATGATGGCAGTAACACATAAGAGATACGTGTGGACTGCAATATGATGGCAGTCACACATAAGAGATACGTGTAGACTGCAATATGATGGCAGTCACACATAAGAGATATGTGTAGACTGCAATATGATGGCAGTCACACATAAGAGATACGTGTAGACTGCAATATGATGGCAGTCACACATAAGAGATACGTGTAGACTGCAATATGATGGCAGTCACACATAAGAGATACGTGTAGACTGCAATATGATGGCAGTCACACATAAGAGATACGTGTAGACTGCAATATGATGGCAGTCACACATACGAGATACATGTAGACTGCAATATGATGGCAGACGCACATAAGAGATATGTGTGGACTGCAGTATGATGGCAGTCACACATAAGAGATACGTGTAGACTGCAATATGATGGCAGTCACACATAAGAGATACGTGTAGACTGCAATATGATGGCAGTCACACATAAGAGATACGTGTAGACTGCAATATGACGGCAGTCACACATAAAAGATATGTGTAGACTGCAATATGATGGCAGTCACACATAAGAGATACGTGTAGACTGCAATATGACGGCAGTCACACATAAAAGATATGTGTAGACTGCAATATGATGGCAGTCACACATAAGAGATACGTGTGGACTGCAATATGATGGCAGTCACACATAAGAGATACGTGTGGACTGCAATATGATGGCAGTCACACATAAGAGATACGTGTGGACTGCAATATGATGGCAGTCACACATAAAAGATATGTGTAGACTGCAATATGACTCAAGTAAACAATACCAAAACTTTAAATGTTCCATTGAGAATATATAACATTACACATGGCGCTCAAAAATCCGTCAAAATGTTTTAGTAGGACTTTGGTAAGCTATGAAGCCACACCGCTTGATGGATTGTACTGTGCTTCTACATAGGAGTATTATTATGGTGTGTGTGTATAAGGTAAGACATATTATCTGGCGCAATATTATCGAAAACCAACTTTTCTTACCTGCTGGTACCTGCTGATCTGTATTAGGGATCTGCATAAGTCCTTAAAATGTGCGCGCATCCGCCTTTGTAGTCCGTGCCGACAGATAGATGGATAGATAGTACTTGTTTTGATTCCTTAAGGAGAGTTCCCTCGGGAAGATTGACAGTGCGCCTCATAACCCGGTGCGCCCTATGGTCCAGAAAATACAGTAAATAAATGTGCACTGTATGGACAAAGTATTGGAACAGTTGGTTGTTGCACAGAGAAGAAGTAAAAATATGAAATGGGTCTTCTGTGCAGACATATTACAATATTTTAAGGTGTGGTCTCTGTTGTAGATTTTGTAGCCGATCCAAGCCTTCATTTTTTTGTTTAACATTCGGCCTAAGATTTGATCTTTTTTAGACAAATACACCACATGTTGGCGCTGTCGTTAAAGTCCATTTGATTGACGTGAAATTTCTCACACAGCTAAATGCGCGCTACCAAACACCCACTGTAACGTCGGGGTGTGTCGCTCAGTCACCAGATTTGGTACACACCTTCAGGGGACTCAGAAGCACATATGTGTCAAATTTGCTGAAAAACATGGCCGCCGTTAAGTAAAATGTCTCTGCAGGGTCATTGACCATGTTTGGAATGATTCTAAAGTGCATGTTTGACCACAACCCGTAGAGGGCGCCGCCAACGTCATTTGAAAAAGGACACCCTTGCATCATCCATTTCTTCTCTTTCTTCTCCTCCTTCTTCTTGCCTCCACAGATCAACAACACCCGGATGCTTTCTTTTTCTTCCCCCCCAGCAGGTCTTCCAGGAGCGGCAGTTTGGGGGGAGGGAAGTGAGGGAGGGACGTGGAGGTCGGGTCGAGAGTGTGTTGTTGGGGGATTATTGATGGAATCAAGTAGAGCATATTAGAGTCCTAAACTGATCCATTTTCACCAGAGCGTTTTATTTAATCTCAATTTTCTCTTTTTTTGTTTCTTCCCGCACCTGTTTTTCTTTCGTTCTTTCTTCCTTCCCTGTCTATTTGGATCTCTGTCTGTCTCCCGTCTCTTTCCGATGCTTGAATAGAAGTGGATCAAAAAGGTAAAGATAACAACCACGGCTCGTCCCTTCCTCCCTTCCTCGTCCTCCTCGTCTCCCTTCCCCGCCATGATCCCTCCTAACCTTGTCTTGTGGTCATGAGACTCCCTCCTTTTTTTGTTTTCTTCTCTCTATAACCAACACAACCTCTAAAGCCCTTCTAGATGTCCACCCGACGACACCAGATTCAAAAACAGACAATGAGAGATAAACCGGAGATGAATACATTTCTTTCCTCTAATGGCGTTCTCTCGTCTCATCCTCCCACTCACGTCAAGTGTGGTTTTTTTCTTTTTCATTTCTTCCCCACGCAGACCAAAGACAGAATCCTCTTCTTCTGTCGTCCCATTTCTCTCGATTACTTGCTCTCTTTCTCCATGCTTTCTATCGTTTTGTTGTTTGTTGTTTAAGCTCAGGCACGGTAACAGGCTAAGCTTCCAATGATCCCACTTCCAGGTTCTCATGGTCCTCCCCTCATTAGTACCTCCTCCTAAGGCCATGTCTACACTAAGCCGGGTAAGCCCTTAAACGGATAATTATTTAGCCTAAGCCCCGTTTCAGCCACACCAAACCAGCGTTTAAGGTCCCCCTCCTCGAGCAATTTTTCACACGTCGTCTATTTCTTGAATCTCCGGCTCTTAGCTCTGTATGGACTCATTGATCGTTTACAAACTGAGTTCGGAGAGGAAGTGACGTCAGAAAGAACGCGCCACAGCCGACTTCATAATAAAGCGGTTTCGTAACTCAGAGGTAACCACTGGAAATATGGTGACAGTCACCCAGACATGCCAGTGTTTCTCTTTCTTCTACATGTACGGACGCTTGTGGAAATCACACATGAATACCTTAAGAGAAAGCCATTGCAGCTATTTGGGATACAACACTTCTCAGACGGAAAAAGAACTTTCCAATGTCCGATTGCAGCTATGTGGGATACAACACTTCTCGGGCGGCCAGAGAACTTTCCAATGTTCGATTGCAATGTCCGATTGCAGCTATTTGGGATACAAAACTTCTCGGACGGCAAGAGAACTTTCCAACGTCCGATTGCAATGTCCGATTGCAGCTATTTGGGATACAACACTTCTCGGACGGCAAGAGAACTTTCCAATGTCCGATTGCAATATCCGATTGCAAGTATCTGGGATACAACACTTCTCAGACAGCAAGAGAACTTTCCAAGGTCCGATTGCAGCTATTTGGGATACAACACTTCTCAGACGGCCAGAGAACTTTCCAATGTTCGATTGCAATGTCCGATTGCAGCTATTTGGGATACAAAACTTCTCGGACGGCAAGAGAACTTTCCAACGTCCGATTGCAATGTCCTATTGCAGCTATCCCAGATGGGATACAACACTTCTCAGACAGCAAGAGAACTTTCCAATGTCCGATTGCAGCTATTTGGGATACAACACTTCTCGGACCGCAAGAGAACTTTCCAATGTCCGATTGCAATGTCCGATTGCAGCTATTTAGGAAACAACACTTCTTGGACGGCAAGAGAACTTTCCAATGTCCGATTTCAATGTCCGATTGCAGCTATCCTAGATGGGATACAACACTTCTCAGACAGCAAGAGAACTTCCCAATGTCCGATTGCAGCTATTTAGGATACAACACTTCTCGGACGGCAAGAGAACTTTCCAATGTCCGATTGCAATGTCCGATTGCAGCTATTTAGGAAACAACACTTCTTGGACGGCAAGAGAACTTTCCAATGTCCGATTGCAATATCCGATTGCAAGTATCTGGGATACAACACTTCTCAGACAGCAAGAGAACTTCCCACTGTCCGATTGCAGCTATTTAGGATACAACACTTCTCGGACGGCAAGAGAACTTTCCAATGTCCGATTGCAATGTCCGATTGCAGCTATTTAGGAAACAACACTTCTTGGACGGCAAGAGAACTTTCCAATGTCCGATTGTAATGTCCGATTGCAGTTATCTGGGATACAACACTTCTCAGACGGCAAGAGAACTTTCCAATGTCCGATTGCAGCTATTTGGGATACAACACTTCTCAGACGGCAAGAGAACTTTCCAATGTCCGGGTCAGCTGTGATTCTACTTACCGAAAAACTTTTTCTATTTGTCGAAGGAGAGGCAATGAGAATGCGGGCTCCCGTGGAAGTGATCAAAAAAGGTAGCGTGTACTTTGTATTACCTGGCGGTTGAGGGAAGACTACGGAAAACAGTGAATATTTTTGGACTGGCATAGCAAACTGTATCAGTTATTGTCCGTCATGTATGTCGCGGACTCAACGTCTAGGTCCAGAGTATATGAAGTCACCAAAAAGGAAAGCACAATGAAGGTGAAGGCAAAAGAGTGAGGAATGTCCTGACCAGATATCTAGATCCCTAGTTTGATTGATGTAAAATGTTCTTTATCACATTGTTTACTTGACTAGTCCATTACAGGTGTGATTAATTTATGATGGCTCAGGTGTGATTGACTACCATAGGGACCCACAGCACACTGGATTCCAGTTCATTGAAATACCACAACACTGGATATTGTTCAGATAAGTTACATTTAAGAACTTGCACACAAAGCAACACCGGAGGTGACTATGACGTGTGCATTTTCCGCGCACGCGTGCTAGGTCGCTTTGCGCCGGCGGACGGAGGGACGGAGGGGGTCTTACACGGTGGCGTTGTTGTGTGTGGACACGGATAAGGTTAGGTGGGATTTACCCTGGATAACCTTAGCCGGCTTAGTGTAAACGAGGCCTAAATCAGCTTTTATTTGGATTTTTCTCATTTTCCCTCCATTGGTTTATCTCTCAGACCACATCCGGCCCTTTCGTTCTGCGTTCTTTTTTTCATCATACACCCCTTTGCCCCTCCTCCATCCAGCCTGGGCACGGCTCCAAAGAGGGAGAAGGAGTGCATCCCTACTCCGGTTCCTTGTAACGTCCTCTTAAATGCGGCCGGGCCTCGACCTTAAGAGCCTTAATCAGCCCGCCAGACACCTCAATCATTAGAAATCTCCAGGAAATAGTCCCAGCCCGTCTCTTAGGCCCTCGGCCGAGAGTTTCCATAACTGGTAGAGTTCAAAAATATCCCCTAAGATTCTAGGGATGTTCTGATTAGGAGATTTTTGTATTCTTGAAGAGCTTTTAAGGAGATTGCTATCATCTATCAGCAGGACTGCCTCTCCCTAAACGCAGATCACGGGCTGTGTGTGAATGAACCCAATTAAAATCAATGTGTTTTCTTCAAAATCTTTAAAACAAAAAGTTGTAATATTTTCATATTCCGGGTATTCCTTATGAAACATGTTTGTGGCATGAGGCTGTTTGCATTTTATTTATTTTTTCTATTAATTTTAAGAAATTGCAGTTTTTGTGTCATGACCCCAATTAGTCCCTATTGAATCTTCTATGAACTTTTAATTCTTAGCAGCTATGATTGCCCGACTTTTACATCTGATGTCATCTCTCACATCTGCTGCCACTTTGACTGTCAATACTGTCCCACTTCCACATCTGATGTCAGCAGTCTCACCAGCCAGGAAGAGGAAATATCTGATCCCCTAAAGACTGACAGAAAGCTAATGAGGTAATTCCAAATACTGTAAAATCTGGAACTTTTTACACTCTTGTGGCTGAATCTATAGATGTAAAAACCATGCCAGGTGCATTGTACAGGTTGTTATGTTTGACCTGTAAGTTTTGTGTTGTGTCTTTATTGACAGTCAAATTGCATCAGATGTGTAAGTGGGACAGTATTGACAGTCAAAGTTGCATCTGATGTGTAAGTGGGACAGTATTGACAGTCAAAGTTGCATCTGATGTGTAAGTGGGACAGTATTGACAGTCATAGTTGCATCAGATGTGTAAGTGGGACAGTATTGACAGTCAAAGTTGCATCTGATGTGTAAGTGGGACAGTATTGACAGTCAAAGTTGCATCTGATGTGTAAGTGGGACAGTATTGACAGTCATAGTTGCATCAGATGTGTAAGTGGGACAGTATTGACAGTCAAAGTTGCATCTGATGTGTAAGTGGGACAGTATTGACAGTCAAAGTTGCATCAGATGTGTAAGTGGGACAGTATTGACAGTCAATGTTGTATCAGATGTGTAAGTGGGACAGTATTGACAGTCAAAGTTGCATCAGATGTGTAAGTGGGACAGTATTGACAGTCAATGTTGCATCAGATGTGTAAGTGGGACAGTATTGACAGTCAAAGTTGCATCTGATGTGTAAGTGGGACAGTATTGACAGTCAAAGTTGCATCAGATGTGTAAGTGGGACAGTATTGACAGTCAAAGTTGTATCAGATGTGTAAGTGGGACAGTATTGACAGTCAAAGTTGCATCAGATGTGTAAGTGGGACAGTATTGACAGTCAAAGTTGCATCAGATGTGTAAGTGGGACAGTATTGACAGTCAAAGTTGTATCAGATGTGTAAGTGGGACAGTATTGACAGTCAAAGTTGCATCAGATGTGTAAGTGGGACAGTATTGACAGTCAATGTTGCATCAGATGTGTAAGTGGGACAGTATTGACAGTCAAAGTTGCATCTGATGTGTAAGTGGGACAGTATTGACAGTCAAAGTTGTATCAGATGTGTAAGTGGGACAGTATTGACAGTCAAAGTTGCATCAGATGTGTAAGTGGGACAGTATTGACAGTCAAAGTTGCATCAGATGTGTAAGTGGGACAGTATTGACAGTCAAAGTTGCATCAGATGTGTAAGTGGAACAGTATTGACAGTCATAGTTGCATCAGATGTGTAAGTAGGATAGTATTGACAGTCAAAGTTGCATCAGATGTGGAAGTGGGACAGAATTGACAGTCAAAGTTGCATCAAATGTGTAAGTGGGACTGTATTGACAGTCAAAGTTGCATCAGATATGTAAGTGGGACAGTATTGACAGTCAAAGTTGCATCAGATGTGTAAGTGGGACAGTATTGACAGTCAAAGTTGCATCAAATGTGTAAGCGGGGCAGTATTGACAGTCAAAGTTGCATCAAATGTGTAAGCGGGACAGTATTGACAGTCAAAGTTGCATCAGATATGTAAGTGGGACAGTATTGACAGTCAAAGTTGCATCAGATGTGTAAGTGGGACAGTATTGACAATCAAAGTTGCATCAGATGTGTAAGTAGTACAGTATTGACAGTCATAGTTGCATCAGATGTGTAAGTGGGACAGTATTGACAGTCAA